>NW_006921752.1:4555240-4556223 GCF_000298275.1 Orycteropus afer afer
TGTTTCCATGTGTCTTTGGTTGTCTTCATTCTTCTTTGCAGTGGGCAAGGAGAGACTCATTGTTGCATCTAGATGGCCACCTGCAAGCTTTTGAGACCCCAGTGGCTACTCACCAAAGTAGAATGTAGAACTATGTTTTGCTTTGTTTTATTGTAGTATGTTATGCCAAAGGAGCTCTGGTGGCATAGTGGGTAAGGCATTTGACTGCTAACCAGAAGCCTGATGGTTCAAACCCACCAGCTGCTCTGTGGAAGAAAGATGGGGCAATCTACTTCATAAAGATTTACCATCTTGGAAAAACCAACAGGGGTCACTATGAGTCGGATTCAAATCAATGGCAGTGAGTTTGGTTTTATGTTATGCCAATTGAGCTTGATGTCCCCTGAAACCATGGCCTGAGTCTGCAAGTCCAACTGCTCATTCCTCAGGTGGTTGGCTATGGCTAAGAAGTTATCATAATTTTGCCTCTTGTTAGCTCTATTATACACATGGACATTCTTACAGCACATACAAATACATATGTAGAAATATCTGCCAACCTTATATATGGTCATGGGTATATTCCCTTTTGCCTAGATATACCTGATTGTTCAGCTTGTCTACCCATCTGTTTACCTGTACATTAGTATTTGTTAGCACTGATAATGCAGTATTGTATATGTGAAAGGGTTTATCTTTGTTGTCTGTATCTCTTGTGCACCTCTCTGTGTCTTCCTTTTCCTTAGTGCTATTGTGTTAGTCACTGGCTTTTGACTTTCCCTTCACCCAAGGCCATACTTGTAAAACAAAGACTCAAGGAAGCAGTTAACCAAAAGGACTAATGGCCCACAAAAACCACAGCGTCCTCTAACCTGAGACTAGAAGAACTAGATGGTACCCAACTACTATTACCAACCACTCTGATCAGGACCACAATAGAAGGTCCTAGTTAGAATGGTAAAAAATATATATATAGAACAAAATTCAAATGAAAAAAGAAAAAA
>NW_006921752.1:4561612-4562763 GCF_000298275.1 Orycteropus afer afer
CCTCCTCCTGAAGCATCGGCTCACCCAGTGCTGCAACCCCAGACTCTGGAGTCATTTTGGTGTCACCCTTTCTACAGTGTCAGGGGTTGTGATCAGCACCCCCTCCCCCTTAGTGTGTGTCTCACTGTTCAGGGTGTCAGCAGAGCCATGTTCTCTCCAAAGTTCCTAGGACAAGATGCTGTCCTATCTTTCTCAGCTTCTGGGAGCCCCAGGCATTCCTTAGCACACAGCTGCATCTTTACATGACTGTCTTCCCTCTGTCAGCCTCCCTGTGTCTCATCTCCTCTTGAATAGGACACCACTTACACTGGATCAAGACTCACCCTACTCCAGTATGACCTCATCTTAACTGACACTAGTTACCAGTTGCCCTGGAGTCGACTCCCACACATGAAGACCCCACGCGTGTCAGAGTCGAACTGTGCTCCATAGGGTTTTCAATGGCTGATTTTTTTGAAAGTAGATCAGCAGGCTTTTCTTCCAATACACCTCTGAGTGTACCTGAACTTCCAACCTTTCAGTCAGCAGCCAAGTGTGTTAACCATTTTCACCACCCAGGAACCTTACCTTAACTCATGACATCTTCAGAGCCCCTGTACCCAAACATGGTCATGTTCACCAGTGCACAAGTCAAGGCTTGAGCATAAATTTGGGGGAACACAATTCATAACAACCATGTGATAAATTTTATTACTTTAATTAGAAAGAAAAAAATAATAGAAAAATAAAGGGAGAGAGCTCTGCTCTGACTTAAATGAGTTTTTAGTGTTTTACCTTTTTAGCAAATATTGATTGAACCCCTTCCATGTGTTGGGCACTGTCATGCTTTTTCTTGTTTAATCTTCATAACAACCCTGATGTTGTTGTTGTCAGGTGAATTGAGTCGATTTTCAACCCATTGTGACCCCATGAGACAGAGTAGAACTGCCCCATAGGGTTTTCTAGGTTGGAATCTTTATGGGAACAGATTTCCAGGTCTTTCTCCCACAGAGCTGTCAGGTGGGTTTGAACCACCAACCCTTCAGTTAGTGCCACCAAACTTCACCGTTGTGCCACCAAACCGAAAAAACCCAAACCCACTGCCATCAAGTCAATTTCCCCATTGGGTTTCTTAGGCAGTAAATTTTCATGGAAGTAGATTGCCCTGTCTT
>NW_006921752.1:4563428-4564360 GCF_000298275.1 Orycteropus afer afer
CAGCCACCTGCTTTCCTCATGCAGTGATGAAACCCTAGAGGTGACAGGCCTCCGCATAGTGTTACCTCTTGATCAAATAAGATTGCACTGAGATTTACCACTCCTGCAAGCCTGGGCTGAGAAAGAAGGGGTTCTGTGCACAGAACCAGGCCTTGCCTCCTCGGGGCTTTGCCTCTGTCTATTGGGGACTTACACCTCTAGGCAGACAAAGCCACCTTCCTGGGCCCCACTTTCTGGTACCGTGGGGCTCCTGTCTCTGGGTTCCAAAGAAAGACGTTGCTGGGCCATTTACCTTTGGGGAGCTCTGTTTGAAAATAGCCAAACTACCCTGCATACTGAGTCTCTCAAAGCATTTTTAAATGAGTAATTAATTAATTTCAACCCCCAGAAAAAGCAAGAGTGATTATGTTCATTTTATAAGTAGATCAAAGGTCACACAATCAATGGCAGATGTAGGAAACAGATGTAAGAATTCTGCCTTTGTCCCTGGCTGTAGCCGCCAAGTCCCACCTCTGGTATCGCTGACAGACCTCCTCTCTGCTCGCTGACTTTGGGCCAAAGCCATGGAGTTGGCTTTTATATGTTTCCACTTAAAGTTTTGAATTCAATGTATGTTTCACATGCCTTTGATATGTCTGGAATTTATAAAAAGAAGAGGAGAAGAATGTTATTTGATGCTTTTCAGAGATCATGTTGGGACTTTGCTTGATATTGTGGGTCAAATGCCAATAAAGGGGTAAAAATAAAGCTTTCTCACCAGATCTTCAGGAATTCACTTTTGTTCTCTCCCTGAAAGAACTTTTTCTCTTAAAATTAAGCAGAGTGTATCTTTAGTCACCAACGTGATGGCTGTGGGAATACAGTACCTACTGTGTGCTAAGTACTGCTCTACTTATAGGTTGTAACGTGATTTTCATAAACACCCTAACCAA
>NW_006921752.1:4565595-4574756 GCF_000298275.1 Orycteropus afer afer
TGACAATAAGCTGGATGTCCTCCAGACAGAGGTGAGTACATAAAGTGTGATGACCTTGTAAGACGGAGCCCTCATGAGCAGTGAAGAGGTATGATCTACACGCACCAGTGTGAATACATTTCAAAAACATAATGCTGAGTGCAAAAGCAAGTTGTACAACGATATATATAGTATAATTAATTCCATTTCTTAAAGGCTTTAAAATGTGCCAAAGAATTCTACAAAGTGTTTATAGGCACAAACATATATTGGGGGTGGGACCCAAATGAAGGAGAGTGGTTACCTTAGGGGAGAGACAAGAGTGAGTTTAGAGGGGCTCCATCTAGATCTGTTCTAACAAAAAAGATCTGAAGGAAATACAGTAAATGACCAGTTTTGACAGATGGGGCAGGGGTGGGGCCAGGTACCAAACAAACAGGCATTGATTATATGATTCTATAGTTTTTTTGTATGCTTTGAAATTTCCCTTTTTAAATGGGGCTAACCTATCCGTGGAAAGAGCCCTGGTGGTGCAGTGGTTAAGCAGTCATCTGCGAACTGAAAGGTTGGTGGTTCAAACCCACCAGATGCTTCACAGTAGAAAAGATGTGGCAGTCTGCTCCTGTAAAGATCACAGAAACCCGATGGGGCAGTTGGACTCTGTGCTATAGGATCACTGTGAGTCAGAATTGACACAAGGGGCTAAGGCTTGGTTTTTACTTATCCGTGGAGGAGTTGATTGAGTCAGTGAGGGGGCAGGGAAGGCTTCTCCAAGAAATGATGCCTACTTCGGCTGAGAGCTGAAAGCAGAATAGGTGATGAAGGGAAGAGAGAGAACAGCCTGTGCAAAGACCCTGGGGTGGGAGGGTCAACACAGAGACTTGCAACTGAGACCACCAATGTGGCTGGGCAGAGGAAGGAACAGGCAGGAGGACGGACACTGGGCACAGACCATTCAGGGCCTCATGGACCGTCTTAAGGGGTTTAGTCTCTTCCCTAAATGTGACAAAAACAGCAGGAATGGGGAGCTTTGGGGGCCCAGAGATCCTTCCCCCACCCTAATAGGAGTCCCTGGGTGATGAAAACAGTCAACGCGCTCAGCTAATAACCAGAAGGTTGAAGGTTCGAGAACATCCAGACGCACCTGGGATGGAGGTCCTGGAGATGTGTTTCTGAAACACCAGCCGCTGAAAATCGCGTGGCGCACAGCCCTCCTCTGACACGCGGGAGCAGGAGCTGGCGCCCCGACACCCGCTTTTGATAATAGAACAACGAAGGCATTCTCCTCCTTCTTTTGAACA
The DNA here is from genome assembly GCF_000298275.1 of Orycteropus afer afer. Classification (NCBI taxonomy): domain Eukaryota; kingdom Metazoa; phylum Chordata; class Mammalia; order Tubulidentata; family Orycteropodidae; genus Orycteropus; species Orycteropus afer. Next base: position 4,566,876 of record NW_006921752.1, read on the forward strand.
TTTTATTGTGGTTTGAGTGAAAGTTTACAGAACAACTCGAGTTTCCCATTCAACAACTTATACACATTTTGTTGCGTGATATTAGTTGTAATGCCCTCAATGTAACAGCATCCTTCCCACGTCCTCCCTCGGTTCCCCATTCATCCATCTTTCTTGCCCCTTCCCGCCTTCTGAACTTTGTTTTAGGGCAAATGCTGGCCTTGTATGGTTGATTATCCCAAGGAGAACATTCCTCACAGGTGTTATTGTTCACTTTACAGGCTATCCTTTGGCTGAAAGGTGATCTCCACATTTGGGTTCAGGGAACACATTCTATAAGAGGTGACTCAGCTCTTGAGTTTTGAAGAATTAGTAAGGAAGTCAGCTGAGCAGTAGGACTCAAAAACTCACTGCCGTTGAGTCCGATCTGACTCATAATGACCCCTCCTTGGGCTTCTAAGGCAGTATCACTACAGAAGTAGTGCCCAATCGTCCTTCCCAGGAGTGGCTAGCGGGTTTGAACTGCCAGCCTTCTGGTTAGCAGTCAAATGCCTTAGGCACTACGCCACGGGGTATAAATTCCCTGAGTAGAGCCCAGCAGCAACACAGACCCTTGGATACCTTAAATTGTGCGGCCCCGGTGGGGTCCAACCCTATGACCACCTTATAAGGTGAGAGAGAAAAATGGCGGAGGAGAGGATCCAGGAAGACAGGGAGGGCCTGGAGTGCCAGGCACTGGCAGCGTAATTCACTCTACTCACTTTACGTGAGGGGGGAGTTGCTGGGACGCCGGAGCGCTGATAAGACCTTGAGAGGAATATGTCAACACCCAAAGGGGGAGGGCTGGAATTAGGATGAAGATGTGAGGGATTCCTGGAGGGGTGTTTAGGGAGGAATACGAAAGGTCTGAGATGCTGGGGTAGCGTCTCCGCGATGGATGGGGTAAGACGCTGCCAGTTTGAGGTGTGTGCAGGCAGACGGAAGAGAACTGTCCGGCAGGCGGTGGACTGGGTGCGTCTGCGGCTCAGCCCAGAGCCAGGGGCTGCAGAAAGCTGGGAGTGGGCGGCGCCTCCGGAGGTGATCAACCACTGAGAGTGAATGAGTTACTTGGTCCAGGGGAGGGTGGAGGGGGAAAAACGGAGCCAGCCGCTGGAGGGCGACGATGAGTGGGGTTGGGGCGGGGGGGGAGAGGTGAGGACAGCGGAGGGAAGGACCAGGCTGGATGAGCGACCGCCGGGAGGTCAGCCGTGCGCCCCGCTGGGCAAGCACCTGGCACAAGAGCAGGGGGTGGCATCTCGGGTGTCCAAGCTGGGCTGCTGGGTGACCCCCGAGTGCGCCCCGCGCAGGCAGGTAGGGAAAGCCGACCCAAGCCAGCACCTTCCCACCGCCCTGGCGTCGCTTCGGCTGCAGCAGCCTAGAGGAGCCCGGCACTCGCGGCTCCGGCGCGGCCCCGGGCGCCTCCTGCGGGCGGGCCACCCCCACCGTCCCGGCCACCCGGCCTCTCCACGTGTCCAGGCCGCGCCTCCCTGCGCCGCTCCTCCCCCCTGCCCGTGGGCCCGGCGACGTCACTGCGGCTCTGACGCGCGCTAATGGAGGCACCGGCGGCGGCGCGGGCTTCCTCCGGGGCGGTCCTGGTCCTTGCAGCCCGCGGCCGCGTCCTTGGCCCTCCTCCAGAGCAATCTCGATTTGCCAAACTCGGGAAGGCTGGCTGTCCTTCGGCTACTGATTAGGAAGCGAGCGCATGGTAAAACATGGTAAACAATGCCGGGAAAGAAATAGCCCGACCCACGAAAAAGACTAATAATAGCCGCCAGCTAGAGCTCTGCTCAGCGCCTTAAGAACAATAATAACGACAACAACCATAATAGCCACCATTTATTGAGCGCTTACTCTGTGCCAGGCACTGTTAAGCGCCTTGCAGGCAACAGCCCTCCGAGGTAAGTACTATTATCATCCCTATTTTCCCGGAAGCCCGGGCACAGAGAGGTTAAGTAACTTGCCCCAGGTCACACAGCTAGCCGTCGTCAGTGCCAGAATTCCAGACCAAGCTGTCGAATCCCATGTAATCCTCATAACCCACTGAAGTCAGGATTGTTTTCTCCATTTTAAAGATGAGGAGACTAAGGCTCGCGGAAATTAAGAACCTTGTCCAAGGTCACCTGGCTGGAAAATGGATGCAAGCGAACCCAGGGCTCCACTCTGTCCGCAGAACCCACGGTCTTGGCCATAGGCGATGCCACCTCCGACGGCCCAGCAGGCTTTGGCGCTGGGTCCCAAAAGGCGTAGCCCCTGCAGAGTTTGGGGTGGGTTCCTGCAGCCTCCGATTCCCAAGTGAATGGGGTGTTCCGGAGCATCGTCCCTGCTCAGCCCACAGGCGTCGGGTAGGGATGCGTCTCCCAGAATCCGGCTGGGGACCGGACTGCGCGGTCCTTAGAAAGGATGGGGCGGAGGCGGAGGCAGCGGGAGTGCTCTGAGGCCCCACCTGCCGAGTGGCGGGGCCAGGCGCCGGGTTGGCCTCCTGGCCCGCGCGGCCAGCAGAGGGCGCTGCCGCACGCGCCTCGGGTCCCGCAGCAGCCAGAGCCCTGAAACCAAAGCCTTTCCTTCCTGGAGGTCAGCACCCCTCACCTCAGTCCCAAATCTGCTTTTCTTCACCACTTTTCCCCTATCCTATGTTCCTGTAGCCCACTGTCAGCCTTTTAGGCTTCCACAGTCCCTGCGCAGCTGGTTTGGTAACCTCCTGCGGAGAGAGGACATCCCACAAAGACACGGTGGGTACTTGTTCCCATCCCATAAAAAGGTCCAGGTATGTGCAAGTCAATCTTGACCTTGTCTCCCCTTCTTGTAGGCTCTTTGCAGATTTAAAATGTGGAGAAATCATCTACTTGGAATAGATAATGCATTTCTTTGCTCCAAAATGAAAGGGAAGCATGGGTTAAGAAAGGAGTAAATAGATAGAAGGCTCCATTTTCGTAATAGCTAGGGTGTATGCAGCGCTTGTTTCCTGGCAGGCATTGTGCTGAGTCTTTGATGTGTCTTGATTCATTAATCAATCCTCACCACAGCCCTGAGCAGTAAGGATCATTGTTCTCATCTGACAGACAGAGGTCACGAAACTGGTAGGTGGCAGAGCCAGGATTCCACGCAGGAGTGTCTTGATTTTAAAGCCATGCTCCCATCCCGCAGTATGCACAAGTTCACACAACCCAACAGAAGAAGTAAAATACAAACTGTGAAAAAAATCCACTCTTAGTGCTTAAAAATGCCACAAGTGAATTGGGGGCTTGGATAACTTTCTAAGCCCCAATTTGGGACCCAAATATCTAAAAATGAAAAACAAAACCTAAAGAGATGATGAGAGGAGATGAGGAATGAGGCATTTAAGCTTCAGCTTGGAAGAGCCTCTGAGAGGCCCACTCACTTTCTGTGTCTGGGCTCTGAGGAAATAAAGGTGGTTCTAGGAAAATCTGAAAAGGATGAGAGAAAAAAAAAATCCCTTCTGTGGTTTTTACTTTCACCAAGCCTCATTTTGCTATTTGTGTTTTATTTTTAAATTAATGTGGCTTCTCCACCCTTTAAATTGGCACATGAACGGCAAAAACAGAAGAAGCGCCAGCAACAGACTTCAAATGGAGTGGATTTCTCAGGAAGGAGGTACATGACTGGAAGTAGAAATGAGCATTAAATGAGGTACCTTCAGCATTTCAAAGACAGACTTTCCACAAGGAATTTAGATCATAAGCCTTTAGAACAGGAACTGGGTCTGGGTCTGGGTTCAGTACAGTGTCTAGATTCTGTGAGCTGCCACTAAATGTGGGGGACAAATCATACTTTCAGTGTATGTCTGCATCGTCTAACCATCTGGGCTACCACTTTGTTTATGGCTTTAAAGTATGGCTCCTGGGGGATTTCCCAGCCCTCTAGATTTCAGTCATACACCCTCCCTCAGAGCCCTTGCTTTTCCAGAAGTTCACTCTGGGAATTCAGTCAAGGTGACGCAATAGTTGATGATGTCACTGAAGAAAAAAAAAAAAACTATTGCTGTCCAGTCAATTCTGACTCATAGTGACCCTTCAGGACAGAGTAGAACTGCCCCCTAGGGTTTCCAGGCCTGCCACATCATTCTCGCAAGGAGCAGCTGGTGGGTTCGAACCAGAAACCTTTTGGTTAGAAGTCAAGTGTTTAATCACTGCACCCCCAGACATCCTTGATGTCACTCAGTTTCCTGAAATAGAATACCTGCTCTGCTCTGGCATCACTACCCAGAGATTTTTCCAAATAGGGAAACCAAGGCAGAGAGGACCTCATGACACTGGTCACTTAACACCTCTGACTCTCTTGTCCTATGTCTTTAAACCGGAAGGGTTCCACTCTTCACCCAGCACAGGAGAGCCCTGGGCAGCCCAGGCTTCCTCCCGCAAAAGTCTTGGACTTCTTTGCTCTTTCCTCTGTCTGCTCCTTCTCTCATTCTTTTGTGCCTTCATTTGACAAACGTATATTGGGGCCTCACGATCTGCTGAGGTGCAGCAGAGAACCTGAGATAAATCTCTGTCCACATATGTTCACTTCCTTCCATTCCCATCTGGCTCCTGACCTTGTGGCTCTAACTTTCACTCCTGGCCAAGATTCCGTAATAGTAAATAACTTGCTTCTGCAGCTCCAGACTATTATCAGACCTACCAAAACCAAACCAAACCCACTGCCATGGAGTCAGATCCGACTCATAGCAACCCCTCCTTGGGCTTCCAAGGCAGTATCACTACAGAAGTGGATTGCCCAACCTTCCTTCGGAGGAGTGGCTGGTGGGTTTGAACCACCAGCAAAGAGACCCTAATTGGCTTGATGGCATACAATAGTAATAGCCTCAGAAGCAAGACCCAGGAATGTCCAACTTCCGGTCTTGCTGACACCCCTTCCCATCTTTTCCTAGTTGTCATACCTTCTCACAAGACACTGTTGACAGTGACTACGATGACTCGAGCCACATTTCTGAAGCATCTATTACAGTGCAAATCCTATAGTGACATAATACTCTACTGTTCAAAAGGAAATGCTGGCTTCAACAAACAATAGTGACTGTCTGGCAAGGGACATGTCAGATAATACTTATGAGTCTTTTGGGCCATGTTTTAAAATTGTATTTTGGGATTGAGGGATTCATAATAATAAGGGCGAGGAAGAACACTAGGCCTGTTTTAGCTCACAAGATTCTTCAATTGCAATAGATTTTCACCATCAACACCCTAAAAAAGACTGAGTGCTTAAGGTAAACTGCCAGTTTTCATCTTTCTGGAAAGTCCATTAATATTGGATGACCTCGGTCTTGACCAAAAGACAGAGAGAGAGGGGATTAAATTGTTAAGATTCTGATTATGTTCCTGAAAATCCCTTTAGAAAGTAGATTCCAAATCAGAGCTCTTATTCTTCTGGAAATATTTCACCCCCTACCCCCACCCCCTCAAAGACTGACCCAGCCTGCCCCATACCAAAAAACAAAAATAAAACCCACTGCCATCCAGTCGATTCCGACTCATAGTGACCCTTTAGAGGGGAGTAGAATTGCCCTCCCAGGGTTTCCAGGGCAGTAAATCTTTAAGGAAGCAGACAGCTTCACTTTTCTCCAGCGGAGGGGCCCTGCTGCATTCAAACCGCACATCTTTTGGTTAGCAGCCAAATGCTTTGATCACTGCGCCACCGTAGCTCTTTCCGCCTAGACAGAGCCCTGTTTTTTCTCCTTTTGAGGGAGTGGCCCGGGGTCTAAGAGTGAGAAAGAGTGAGGAGGACAATTTTCCCGTTGGCTGGACTCACAGATTCCACTCCGGGGAACCCATCCTGTCGGGGCTGCGGGAGTGTGGGGTGCGTTCCCTGGCTGATGTGCAATTTATCCGTAACATGGGGTGTCTGAGACATGCCAAAATGGCCTGTTTATGAGGACGATACTGCCTCGGAAACCCAAGGAGGGGTCGCTATGAGTCGGGTCTGACTCAACACAAAACAACAAGAAGGACGAGGGACGTGTGTGCACAGATCAAAAAGTTGTGAGTGGCCAGGGTTGCCCCCTAGCTAAAGCGCTGTGCATCCCGCTGCTGGGGGTAAAGAAATTTGGACACCATTGAACATTCCTGTTGGATCCTTTCCAAGCCCTTTTGGGAACCGGCAACAGCGCTTGTCTGGGGAAATTAGTTTTGCACTTTCACAGAGTGAGAAATTCCTCAGGGGCATTCTTGTACTTGGGAAGAGAAATCAAGCCCAGCTCATTCCTTCAGGGCCCTTGCCATTAATAAAGCAGTTCAGTTAGTCCAGCCTGGGGGCGTGGGGTGGGGGCAGGAGCGGTGGAGTCCAGCCAGTTTCACCTGTGGCCAAGGCCCTCTCGGGACTGGAGCAAGCTGGAGATTTCAGGGGGCTCGTGTTACCGGCGTGTAAACACCGTGACTGACTGCCAGCGCTCCCAATCGCCCACAGGGAATCTCAAACCCTTCCTATCTTCCTAGAAACCCTGGCGGCCCGGCCGGCTGCTTGCAGTCTGATGCAACAGTTTGCAACGCAGTTCTGGAAGCCAAGCCCTGCTGCGGGGCGCTGGGCGCCGGGCCGGTGCGCATGCGCGGGCTGCGGCCCTGCCCCACAGACCAGCAGAAGCTTTTCACCAGATGTGTTGGGAGCTGGGCGGGGCCGAGCGGGGTGGGACGTGGGCGGGCGGGGAGACCTTTGGCAGCTCGCGCGGCGCGATCTGAGCTTAATTAAACTTCTCCCGAGGCATTGGCTGACTGATTGACCCAGTGATCCAAAAAAATCAGAGAGGCCCGGATCGCGCCGGGAAAGCAGAGTTGGAGAGTTACCTTTCCAGGGCTGGGCCTCTGGCTTCGGTCTTCCTTCCCCAAGCCCCCCAATCCACAATGCTGTGGAGGTCCCACAACGAGACAGCAGAGTTGCTTTCTGCTTCCTCATACCGAGCTTCTCTGGAAGAGGAAGGAAGGAGAGGCAAGGTTTTGATGGAGGCGTAGCCAATAACTCCCCTGCCTCGTTTCTCCACCCAGTTGCCTTGGAAGATTTTATTAGCAAGAGGCAAAGCGTTTAGCGCTGGGCAGTTCGAATTCACCCAAAAGTGCCTTGGAAGAAAGGCCTGGCAAGCGGCTTCCTAAAGATCCCAGCCTTGAATTTCTATGGAACAGTTCTACTTTGTCACACGTGGGGTTGCCATGGTGGGAATGGACTAGAGGGCAACTAACAATAGCAACATCTTATCACAGACTATTGCCCCAAAGTTTTCAGCCATTACCTTGATTTGTTTTTCATTCTGCTTAACTTTATTTTTGTGATTTGACTGAAAGTTTACAGAGCAAATTGGTTTTCCATTCAACAATTCATACATACTTTGCTTTGTGACATTGATTGCAACCCCCACAATGGAACAGCACTCTTCCCACTTGCTCCCGGTGTTCACCATTTCCCTCTATCCTTTCCTTTATGACGTTTTTCCATACCCACATTCCACCTGTATTATATAGTTTATTTTCAATTGACTTATTTTGTTAACTTTTTCTTTAAATTAAGTCCTTTTTCCAGTGGTGCCTTGTCCTAAGCAATAACCGTAGCAAAACCATAGCCGCTAGTCATATATTTTTGTTATTGTTGTTAGGTGCTGTCGAGTTATCTCCCACTCATAGTGACCACATGCACAGCAGAATGAAACACCGCCCAGTCCCGCGCCAGCTCCACCATCCCTGCTATATATACTTGAGCCCATCTCCACAGCCTGTGTCAACCCATTTCATTAAGGGCCTTCCCCTCTTATGTCGACCCTCCACCTTACCAAGCTATCAAGCATGACATCCTTCTCCAAGGAATGGTCCCTTCTGATAACATGACCAATTTTTTGTATGTTTAAATATAATGTAATATATTTTT
>NW_006921752.1:4575105-4592696 GCF_000298275.1 Orycteropus afer afer
ATATATATATATATATATATATATATATATATATGTAAAATTTTCAAGGCTGTCACACATTGGGAGGTGGTAACAATAGCTACACATGAATCAAGTGATTGCAATGACCATTCTAACTAAGCACTTTACATATCCTAAATCATTGTAACCTCATGACAACCTTAAGAGGTGAGTACTGTCTTCATTTTGTTGTTGTTGTTAGGTGCTGTGGCATGGTGTCCAACTCTTAGTGATTTTATGTATATGATTTTATGTATATTTTATGTATATATATCCAAAACGTTGCTTGATCTTGTGACATCCTCACATTTTTGCAGCCACTGTGATGATCCATCTTGTTGAGAGTCTTCCTCTTTTTACTGACCCTCTACTACCAAGCGTGACGTCCTTCTCCAAGGACTGCTCCTATTTTACAGAGGAGGAAAGTGAGGCACAGAGAGGTTAAGTAACTTGCCTCAGATCACAGAGCTGGGATGCAAACTCCACTAGCCTGACTCCAGAGCCTATGCCACTGACCTAGCCCTCTTAGGGGACTCAAGGATTTGTCCAACTCCTGCCTTCTTTCAAAGCCCAGCTCACATGTCAGAGTCTAGATCAAGGTCTGCCTGGGAGCCAGGCAGCTGGGATAGTGGCAGAAGGGGAGTTAGAATCAGGTCAATGATTCACATATCAGTTCTGCCATTGCTAATGATGTGACCTGAGCCTTTCCGTTTCCCCATCTGTAGAATGGCTGTCATAATGGTTTCTTCACATGCCCTGTTCTGGGCCAACTCAGCACTTATCTCCCAATTGTGGCATCTTTTTCCCCAAGGAGGTCTTTCCCTTCCAAATTCTGGCATCTGGTACTTCCCCGGATTGTGGCAGTTAATACCATGGTATTGTATTTACCCGTTTCCCCCACTGGGGCAGAATTTCTTTTAACTGCAGGGCCTAGGTCTTGCTCACAACTGTGTCCCCACTAACTAGCTCATCTGCAGGGACCCATTAAAATCCTGGTGGACAAATGAGCAAAGTGGGCCCCGAATAGAAGAAGGCTTTGCACTTCCAGCTTCAGGGTGATGGAGACAGGCACACAGAAGGCAGAAGGTCTTGGTTGCTCTCCATGGTCTCCGTCACATAAGGCTTCCACCTCCCAAGGGACGTTCTATAACGGGGACAGTACAATTGCCCAATGGAGCCTGACTCTGAGAGGCCACTGCCCCAGGTGGTGACACATAACAGGTAGAAACGCTGACAGAAGAAAGGAGCTGCACTCCTGAGTACTTCTCTGGAGAGAAGATCGGCTTCACTTCTGTTCTCAAGCACTGTTTCTACAGCAGTTCTCCTCAATTACTGTTTTATTTGTTGTTGTTGTTATTGGTCTCCATTGAGTTGGCTCAGACTTGTGGCAACTTCATGTGCAACAGAACACAGTGGTGCCCGGTCCTGCGTCACTGTCATAGTCTGCGATGTATTTGAGTGCCCTGGATTGTGCCTATTGTGTCAGTCCATCTCACTGAGGGTTTCCATCATTTCTGCTGACCTTCTGCCAAACGGGATGATGTCCTTTTCTAACGATTGTTCTGATGACACGTCCAAAGTCAGTGATCCGAAGTCGTACCATCCTTGCCTCCAAGGAACATTCTCGTTGTTTTTATCTCGGCCTGATTTGTTCATTCTTCTGGTGGTGCATGATATACTCGATACTTTTCACTAATACCGTACTTCTAGCACATCAATTCTTCTGTCTTCTTTTTCATCATCACTGTTTTATTTGGTGCTTACTAAGTGTGAGGGACAATGAATACGGAAGACTGAAGAAGAGTTGATACTTTTGAGTTGTGGTATTGGCGAAGAATACTGAAAGCACCACGGACTGCCAGAAGAACTAACAAATCTGTCCTGGAAGAAGTGCAGCGGGAATGCTCCTTGGAAGTGAGAATGGCCAGACATTCTCACCTATTTTGGTCGTGTTGTCAGAAGGGACCATTCCCTGGAGAAGAATATCATGCTTGGTAAAGTGGAGGGTCAGTGAAAAGGGGGAAGGCCCTCAATGAGATGGATTGGCACAGTGGCTCCCACAATGGGCTCAGGTATAGCAAGGATTGTTAGGCTGGTGCAGGACCGGGCAGCGTTTCATCCTGTTCTGCATAGGGTCGCTATGACTCGGAGCTGACTGGACAGCACCTAACAACAATAATTAGTGTGAGGGCCTGTATTTTGCAAACTTCATCTTGGTTCATCACTCAGCAACTGCAGGAGGCAGGTTCTGTCTCTACCTCATTCAAACAGGTGAAGAATGGAGTCTGACAGGTCAAGTTGCTGCTGAAGGTCACCCAGTCTGGATTTGAACCCAAGTCTGGCTGAGCCAAGAACTGAGTTTTTAACTGACCTGCAGAACTCTTCCCTGCCTACTTTCCCATCTCACTTGTCTCAGCCTCTTTATCTCTGCCTCCTTTGGAATTTCTAAGAGTTTTCCTCCTCACCCTCTGCATCTCCCACTCCCTAATCCACATGAGTGAGGCAGAGGTTCTTTCTAGTGTTTCATCCTGGTCTTTGAACTGAAGCTAGCTGTCATCAAATCAGTTCTGACTCATGATGACCCTGTGCCCAGACGAGAACTGGGCTCCACAGGGTTTCCAATGGCTGATCTTTCAGAAGTCGATAGCCAGGCTCTTCTTCTGAGGTACCTTGGGGTGGACTCAAACCTCCACCCTTTTGGTTAACAGCCAAATGCATTAACTATTTGCACCCTGGGACCTCTCTCTAAGCCAAAAAAACCAAACCTGCTCCCATTGAGTCAGTTGCCACTCAAGCAAGCACCCCCATTGGTTTCCTAAGGCTGTAAATCTTTATGCAAGCAGACTGCCTCACCTTTCTTCTGTGAAGCAGCTGTTGCGTTCAAACCACCGACCTTTTGGTTAGCAGCCGGATGCCTTAACCACTACCACCAAATAACCCATAAATTCCTGATCTCCATGAGACTCCCAATTTCAAATGTACTATCTCCTCTCCACCATTAACCATGGAAACACTTAGAAATTTCTTTCACATGTCAGCATTGAAACTACATTTCCCAAACTGCCTTTCCCACCTGGAAGGAGCACAAAAATCTATGTCAGACTATGTGGCTCCTATTTTGGGGTTGGAAAATCTGGTTACTAGTTTGGATAAAGATTGGCATGCCCAGCGACTAAATCTTACGGCCCCAGGCAGACATGAATTTCCCAGGCCTCAGTGATTGGGGTGGAGGTGGGTCATTACGGTAAATAAAACCTTCAACTAGAGGCATAAATGTAGACTTGGCATAAGTCTTCTAAAAGATCGCTGACCCCTGCCCAGTGGCTGTACTTGCTGTCTGCAGCAGCCCTCTTCCACCTCTTCCCTCTCTTCCTGTCCTTTTCCTTCCCCTTCTACGGATTCTTCTCTTAATTGTACCATTGTGCCACTCCCTCGTACCCCCCTATGCCCACACCCACTCTTTAACTGTTTAGTATAAAAACCAGCCCACCAGACTGAGGTTTTCTTAGACCCAAATGTTATTTTCAGAAGGAGCCGTTGAGGTTGGCGAGTAATTGCAGCGTTGGGTCTCTGTAAGCCAAGCTGAAAATAATCAGCGAGCCAGATGGGGTGGGAAGAGTGTGGTGGCCACTTCTACCAAAGAATGAGAGAAACCCAAGAGTGTGAGTCAGAGAGAGGCGAGAGCCAGGCGGAGTTTATGGCTAAGAGTTCAGTTAAGGGGAAACTGCCCAAGGTGTTGGGGCCTTTGACTGAGGCCCAACCCAAGGTGGTTCCTGGCTGCACATCACAAGTCCATATTTCTTGTGACAGCCACTAAGCTCCTCTTGCTCTTACTCAATTGGGCCATAGCAGTCATAGGCCAGGTTGGAACTTAGCCATGCCAGTTGGCTTGTTCGTTTCTAGAATAGAGTTTCTCAACCTTGACACTGTTGTTATTTTGGTCTGCATAATTCTCTGTTGTAGGGGGCTGTCCTGTGAATTGTAGGATGTTCACCAGCATCCTCAGTCTCTACCCTGTAGATGCCAGTAGCAATCTCCTTCCCAGTCATGCCAATCAAAAGCACTTCCACACATGCCAAAGTCCCTTGGGAGACAAAATCATGCCCTGGTTGAGAACCACTGGTCTAGAGTAATCCAAGCCTACAGAAGGGCCATATCATCTGTCCACATTGCCTTCTATTACAACTGAATGGGCCCAGATCAAAACTATTGACCAAGTACTATTTCCAGTGGCAGGTATTGGAGGCCTCATCACCATAGAAGTGCCTACTATGTGCCAGACACTGTACTAAGTGCTGAGAATGAAGCACTGATTGAGGCAGACGTGGTCCCTGCTCTCAATGAAATTGTAGGCTTATTGGCACAAGACAGATTAAACAACCACACGTGAGAGGTGTGTAAAGAAATGAGGTAAGGTGCTCTAAGTGTATAAGAAGGTGTCTCACTCAGGTCGAGGGGTCAAGAATGATTTTATAGGAGATGAGGAATTAGCCAGTTAGGGTATTCTGTGGAAGAAGGACTGAATTTTCAGAGATCTTGTGTTAAGAAGGAATGTAGTACACTCAAGAAATCCAAGGAAGTCCGTTATGGACCAGGCTTACACAAGTGGGAAGTTCTCTTCCCTTCTCACCCCTCAAACTTGCTTTTCCTGCACTCCTTTTCTGGGTTTCTAGAATACACATGTAAACTTAAGATCATATTTAACCTATTTAAAGCCCCCTTATGGAGCTCTAAGGAGCTCTGGTGGTGTAGTGCCTAAGGCATTTGACTGCTAACCGGAGGTTGGCAGTTCAAACCCCCCAGCCACTCCTCAGAAGGAAGACTGGGCAATCTACTCCCATAAAGATTTGCCGCCTCAGAAACCCAAAGGTGGGTGACTATGAGTTGGAATTGACTGGATGGCAGTGAGTTTGGTTTTGGTATGAAGCTCTAAGGAGCTCTGGTGGTGTAGTGGTTAAGGTGTTTAGCTGTTTACCAAAAGGTCAGCGGTTCAAACCCATCAGCCACTCCACAGAAGGAGGATGAGGCAATCTACTTCTGTAAAAATTTACTGCCTTGGAAACCCAATGACAGTCGCTAAGAGTTGGAATCAACTCAGTGGCAGTGAGTTTGGTTTTTGGTTTTATGCGCTCTGGTGGTGCAGTGGTTAAGGCATCCAGCTGCTACCCAAAAAGTTAGTGGTTCGAACCCACAGCCTCTGTGTGGGAGAAAGATGAGACAGTCTACTTCAGTAAAGATGTACAGCTCTGGAAACCCTCTGGAACAGTTCTACTCTGTTCTGTAGGGTGGCTATGAGTTGGAATCGACTCAACGGCAGTGGGTTGGGTTGTCCTCGCACAACCCTTCTCAGCCACCCAGTTACCAAGTTCTGTCAATTCTACCACCAAAATTTCGGTCACACTGTCTCTTTGTCTCTGTTGTCACCACCACAGCCCTGATGCAGGCTTTCTTCATTACTCAGCTAAATTTGTGAAATAGCTTCCTAGCTAGTCATCCTCTAGTCTCTACCTCAGAGTAAGAATAGAGCTGATCATCTCTCTCTGGCTTACAAACCTTGCCCAGCTTCCAGAGGCCTGTCGCACAGGCCACCTCCCTGCCCTGGCCTTCAGGAGCCCTTCATTAACTGATCCTAGGCTGCCTTCCAGCCTCCCACTCTCTGGCCTTGCCTGACCACTAGCCATGCCCTGTAGTCATGCCTCCTGGGCGTTCACACCTCCTTGCTTTTGGTGTTTTGTTCCCTTTGTTTGAAATGCCCTTCCCCAACCAAAACCATTTGGAAACTTGTTCTTTCAGACCCAGCCAAAATGAACCCATTATACTCTTCGATGATCTTATGCATCACAATGGCCCCGATCTGCAACCAAGCACAGGAATGAGCAGGACTGGGCCACATTTCCATTCCTTTGTTCATGGGATCATCATACACAACAGCAGCTATCAGCAATAAACCTAGACGCCTTCTCCAATTCTTCCCTGTTTTTGTTAGAATTTGTATATTGTAGAATTTGTATATTGCTGTTAGTTTCATATCTGTTGCATTTACCCTGTTGTTGTTGTTATGTGCAGTGGAGTCAGACCAGACTCATAGCAACCCCTCCTTGGGTTTACGAACGGTGTTGCTATGGAAGTAGATTGCCTAACCTTCCTTCCGAGGTAAATCTAAGGGCCTCAAGGATAGATAATGCAGTGGACTCAGCTGGCTGACTAGTCAGCATCCATTTCCCTCTTTCAGCTTGCTAAGGAAATGCGAGGTGTAGTATAATACAAAGGACAAGCTAAGCTGCTGTAACAAACACACCCAGAGTGCGGAGGCTTGGTTAAGTCTGCCCAGGTGCCTCATTGGAAGCCACGGCTGACTGATCTAGTGGTATTCCCGCCACCAGCCACTCTGCGGAAGGAAGACTGGGCAATCTACTTCCGTAATGTTTTACCACCTCGGAAACGCAGAGGGAGTCACTATGAGTCAGAATTGACTCGATGGCAGTGAATTTTTTTTTTTCCCTTTCCCAGTTGGTTCAGAAACCTGGGCCTAAATGAATCAGTGTGTGGCAGACTGCTCTGGGTCACTAATAGCTATTGTCCCTTTCTTCAGTAATAACCAAACCAAACCAGTTGCTGTTGAGTTGATTCCAACACCCCACGTGTTTCAGAGCAGAAATACTCTATAGCGTATTCAGTGGCTGACCTTGTGGATCACCAAGCCTTTCTTCCGACTGAGTGGATTCCAATAGTAGCTGAGTGCTTAACCATTTGCGCCACCCAGGAGCTCCTGAATCACTTGCAGAGGAGTTGATTCTGACTGATGGTGACCTGCTGTATGTCGGAGTACAACTGTGCTCCACAGGCTTTTCAGTGGCTGGTCTTTTGGAAGTCATTTGCCAGGCCTTTCTTCCAAGGCGCCTTTGGATAGACTTGAACCACCAACCTTTCCGTTCATAGATGAGCACTTAACTGTCTGTGCCACTCAGGAACTCTTTCTTTAATCCTGCCACACACACACCCTCTGGGGTGGGGTGGGGGACACATTGCTGTTGAGTCGATTCCCACTCCTAGCAACCCGATAGGACAGAGTAGAATGGCCCCATAGAGTTTCCAAGGCTGTAATCTTTCTGAAAGGAAACTGCCACATCTTTCTGTCGGGAAGAAGCTGATTAATTCAAACTGCCCACTTTTTAATTAGCTGTTAAGCATTTAACCAGTGCACCACTAGGATTCCTTTTGTTTTTTCAATCATAGAACTCCTGATTTTTGGCTGATGGCTGCCTCACTAAGGACTACATTTCCCAGCCTCCCTGGCAGCTTGATATGGCCATGAGTCTGCATTCTCACCAATGGCATGTGAGTCAAAGTGATTGTACTACTTCTAATCTGTGTCCTCAGAAGGAATGTGTGTGTGTGTGTGTGTGTGTGTGTGAGAGAGAGAGAGAGAGAGCGCACGAACTTCCCTGACCCTTCCCTAACTCTTCCCTAGAATGAGAGATGGGGGGAATTGGAGCAGCTGCCTTGTACCTGGAGAGGGAAGTCGCCTGTTGAGGATGACTATGCCTCCTATCAGCCTTAGGCTGCTTTTTTCTCGACTCTAAAGTGACATAGTTTCTAGTTAGCTTACACTTCTGTATTTGGAGCTTCTTTGTTACAACAGCTTTTCCCATGCTCTACAAAATGTCCGGAGCCTGGCTTTCCCTGGCCTTAGGAATTGGTTCAGGACTGGGCATGTGACCCAGTTAGAGCCAAAGATATGCAAGAAATGGTTTGGTGGGGCTTTCTGGGAAAGATGCTTCCTTGTTTTTATGAGCGAGCTACCCAGAGCAACCTTCTCTCTTTCTCTTCCTCTGGACACCGCTGGCCCTCAAGTTATGGCCTCCCTCACATTACCAGCCGGAGGATGGGGCTCCATACAAAGAAAGCAGAGCTGAGGGAATGAAGGGAAGTAGAGTCTGAGCTCCTGGACTGAATAGCCCGGAAGTCCATCCCACCTCTGGGCTCTGGGCATGTGAGCCAGTAAATGTGCCTTTGTTGAAGCCAGCTTGAGTTGGTTTTCTGTCACATTCACTTCACAATATTTCTGTCCTCTTTGTATCCCTGCTGTGCCTTGCACAGAACCCAATGCATAGCATGAGCCAACAAGTATTTGTAGACTGAATTCCTAATGGCTATTTTTCTTCTTGTACCTGTAATGACTACCTCAGAGATAAGCTAGAAGCATTTCTCTTTCTTTCTGCTCCAACCTAAATACCTACAGTAGTCATGTGGACCTCATTCTAGAAAATTCTCCTCAGACCCATCCACTGGCTACTTACACAGGGAACTATAAAGTAGTACGTAATATTATATAATTATGAAATACGCACACATATATAATATACTACAAACTCACTGCTATCGAGTTGATTCTGACTCATAGTGACCCCCATTGAGTTTCCGAGGCTGTAAATCTTTACAGTAGCAGACTGCCTCATCTCTCTTCTGTGGAGTGGCTGGTGGGTTCAAATCACCAGCCTTTTGGTCAGGAGCTAAATGCCTTAACCGTTGCAACACCACCAAAAAACCAAACCCGCTGCCATCTAGTCGATTCCAACTCATAGTGACCTCCACTGGGTTTCCAAGGCTGTAAATTTTTATGTAAGTAGATTGCCTCATCTTCCTCCCACAGAGCAACTGGTGGGTTTGAACCACCAACCTTCTGGTAAGCAGTCAAATGCCTTAGGCACTGTGCCACCAGAGCTCCTTCTATAATGTAATATAGTCAGCTATGAAATAAGATACTCCCTAGCACATCTTCTAACAGAAACATGCCCTGAGGTTCCCTCCCGCTCTAACATCCATGACTCTGCCTGAGGCTGACTCTGAAGAAATCGTTCTCCATTCAGCCTGAAGACTCTACCTCCTTGTGGTTTCACAGGGCCTTTTGCAGCACTCTCAGCCTGAGGTTGTTAATGAGATTTTGTCAAATGCTGAAGTCCCAAGATTCTGTAATGCTATGATAAGCAAACAAAAAAATTTTTATTTGACCCCTAGACGTCCTGCCCCAAACATGAAGAGAACGCCCTGAGGAGGTATGAACTGGCACATGGTTGTCCTTCCAGACGAGGCCCGGGCTTGGCCCTGCTGAGAAAGAGGCAGGCAGGGGCGTTGCAGTACCCAGACATTGGGTCTGTCCCCAAGCACGTGCAGACTCCCTGTCCCCATTGTTTGACCATCCACACTGGAATTGGGGTGACCAAAATGGAAGACATTGTACATAAATTAAATTTCAATAAAATGTATTTGAAAAAACAACCAACAACAACAAAATGGAAGACGTAACACTTCCAGGCAAAACAGTACCTTCCTGCAGTCACAAGGGCTCCACTGGACCTCTAGATGCCTGTTAGGTCCCTGCTTGGCTCGCAGCCTGGGGAAGAGCAGGGAAAGGGCTGCCTTATCCCTCACGTCTGGGATGTAGGAGGATCTCAGGAAAATGTCCAGGGAACAAGTGACTCGGCCAGCCAGGACCCGGAGCGCCCAGAGGCGCTTTCTCTGATAGCACCAAGCTCCCCTTCCATGTGAAATTACTATTTACAGGGCAGTCGCTTGCACTAGGCCTGTGTTTGCTTGCCTAATCTTCACAGCTGCCCTGCAGGTATTGTTATTGCTGTTCCCATTTTACAGGTAAGGAAACTGACTTAGAGAGGTGAAAAGACTTGCTCAGAACTAGTAAGTGACGGGGCTGGATTTGACCTCAGGTCTGAGAATCATCTCACACTGATTCTTTTTTTTTTCTTTTTATTGTGATTTGGGTGAAAGTTTACATAGCAAGTTCACTTTCCCTACAGCAGTTCATGTACACTTTGTCTCGTGACATTGACTACAGTTTACAATGCAATAACTCCCCTCCCACTTCCTCCTGATGATTACTTCTTGCCTGTGTCCATCCCTCCATGCACTCCTGCCCCCTGTGCTGTCTCCCTGTGCATAAACAGCCCTTCTTTCTCCCATGATTGTTCTCTCCAAGGAGTGTATCTACCTCAGGTAAATGTTCAACTCATATGCCTGTCTTTTGTTTGGCTGGAAGCCACAGATGTGGGTTCAATTCGAGACCTGAGGGGCAGTTAGGGGCCATAGTCTCAGTGGTTCCACCAGGCTCTATCAGACCAGCAAACCTGGTCTCCTTTTTTTAAATTTTTTTCTTTCCAAATGATTTTGAGTTTTGTTCCATTGTGTTCTCCCTCTCCATCCAGTTTCTCCTACATAGATTCCCCTCCAAGTGGTTGACAGTGGTAGGTGGGCACCATCTAGTATTTCTGGTCTCATAGTCATAGAGGCTGTGGAGCAATCGCATGGTGTACCAGTTGCTAGGACTAATTGTTTTCATGAATCTTTGGTTTTCTTCATCCTTCTTTGCTCTGGATGAGGAGAGACCCATCAATGCATCTAGATGGCTGCTTGCAAGCTTTTAAGATCCCAGTCGCTACTCACCAAAGTAGGAGGTGGAACAATGTTTTGTGTAGTATGTTATGCCAATTGAGCTTGATGTCCCTTGCAACTATGGTCCCAAGCCCACAGGTTCAACTACTCACTCCCTCTGGGTAGCTGGCTGTGACCAAGAAGTGACTACAGCCTTGTCCCTTGTCAGCTCTTCTATACACCTAGGAATTCTTACAGAACATACCAATACACTTGTAGAACATTGTCTGCCAACCCTATACATGGTCTTGGGTATACTCCCCACTGCATAGATGTACCTAATAGTTCAGCCTGTCCACCCATCTATCCATCCATATACCCATGTTTGCCTTCACTGACAATGCAGTACTGTATTCACATTGATTCTTAACCATAGTCCTTGGTAGGAGACCTTTGGAATATGGTGACATCTTCTCTGATCCTGTATCTGGGCAGGCATGGGGGAAGGACATAGTGAGGTCACAGTCCCATGAGATCAGTGCTGATGGGGAAGAAGCTGGAACCAGAGAAATACAGTTACCTGAATAAAGGTTAAGGCTGATCAAGATCACCAGGGAGGCTAGGCCAAGTATACAAAGGGGGGCGGTCAGCTCTGTCAGGGAGAGTCCACTGGGCCTAACTAGCATGAGACAGGGGGAGAGGCACAACCCCAGCAGTGGGCAGTGAAATGAGGTCCTTTTCATAAAGGAAGCTGGAGTTCCGCCCACCCCCACCCACCAGCAGCCCTGCCAGCAGGGTGGCCACTGGGCCAGGGTGGCTTTCGAGGGACTGGGTCCTGGTCATTTGTGTGGGTTATTAGCACATCGGTTCTTTGCCTTTCTCTGGTCTGCTCAGTGTCTCAGAAGGCAAATGACATTCCCAGACTCCTTAGCCAACTGGCTTCTGATTAGATTTGGCTAATGGTAGGCATTGTGGGAAGATGCCAGGACAGAAGGAGAGAAGTCTCAGTATTTCCATCGCCCCGCAGCTTCGGGCAGCGTCTCCAGCCATGGCAGCATCCTCTTCATGGTTCCCAGTGGGCAGCCCCAGTTCCTGGGCTCTCATAACACCACCTGTACATTTCCCACTGTAGAGGTGGTAGTACTTCTGGTTGACTCCCCTTTCCCTGTTTGTCCTTCCAGCACTTCCAACCATTCCCTCTGTGGAGCACAGGTTCTGCCCTCCTGATTGGACCTTGCCTGATCCGGGATGGAAGGAAATCATTAGTCCCTCAGCTCCTAGCCCAAGCTGTGGATCATTGGGCAGAGTGGCACAACAGAAAGCCCCCAAGTGTGAAGGTGGGCAGAAGCCCCATCGTACAGCCAGGCCACCTCAGTTAGGTGACGTGAGCAGAAGTCAGGAACCCACCAGCACAACCCAGCTCCCAGACCAAGGCCTGGCAACTGGTGGTCTGGGTCTGCAGAATGCCTTCCTGCCCATAAGGATTCCTTCCATCACCCATGTTCTCTGAGCTTCAGTAGATTCCAGCTGGGCCACTTCCTGCCTGTGTGACCTCAGCAAATCCCTTAACCTCTCATACTTCAGTGTCCTCTGTATTTTGGGAGCAATAACTATCCCTTCACAGGGTTGTCATGACAACAAAATGAGATCATGCTTGGTTCAGTGCAGGCATAGACTCTGCTCAGTAAATGGGAGCTACAGTTGTTGTTATTGATAATGATAATAATAACCTGAGCAGCCCTAGTTGAACCAGTGAAGTGTTTGTGAGAACCTGTGGAGAGCAGGGCAGAAGACATAAGATGGAGCCCAGTGTGGGGCATTCAAACCTCGAAGTATCAGGAGGTGAGGGGTCTGTGAATTGACAGGCCAAGTACTCCAAGGACTAGTACAATTTCCCTCACATATTAAATTCAGTGACAATTTTCCCCCCAGACTGGTCCTCTGTTTGCTTAGTCTCAGCTGACATGGTTTCCCAAGCAGGGGAATACTCAATGCCTGAGGAGGGAAGAGATGGAGGTTTTGTGTCTCCCCTGCCATTTCCAAGTGAAGACTGAATCCTGAGACAGGGCTCAAGGGGTGGGGAGGGGACCATGTAACACAAGCATCAGCTGCTATTGCTGAATGTTTGCTATATACGAGACTGTACAAAACACGTCAACACTATCTGTGTACTACCTGTGCATACTACCGTAAGAGGTATGTATCTCATCGTCATCATCATCAATATCCCCATTTGATAAAAACATTGAGTACCAGAGAGGTTGAGGAAACTGCTTTAGGTCACACAGTGAGTGCATGACAAAGACAGAATTTCAGCCTACCCTATCTGACTCCAAGCCTGGGGCTTGGAAGGGCTTCCCTGAGAGGAGTTACTGTATATCTCTCTCTGTCCCTGGTTCTGGACATTGAGAAGACACTGATCCTGGCATTTGAGCCAAGGAGGCGAGTGGCCTATAGAGAAATAGATGGCCCTCAGAGCCAGCCCATGACCCACCCTGGGCCTCTAGGCCTGTTCCAACTTTAGAATGTATACCAGATATTGGAACCAAAGAACAGGCCTGAGAGGGTGGCCCACCAGGAGGTTGCTCCTTGCCCAATGCTGGCATATGTGTGTACCAGTAAATCTATTGCTCTTGAGTTGATAGGAGCTCTGGTAGCATAGTGCCTAAGGCATTTGACTACTAACCAGAACGCTGGCAGTTCAAACCCACCAGCCACTCCTCAGAAGGAAAGTTGGGCAATCTACTTCCATAGTGATACCACCTCGGAAACCCAAGGAGGGTCGCTATGAGTCAGATCCGACTCGATGGCAGTGAGTTTGGTTTTGTTGTTGAGTCGATTCCAATTCAAGGTGACCCCATGTGTGTCAGCAGAACTGTGCTGCACAGGGTTTTCAGTGCCTGATTTCTCAGATCACCAGGCCTTTCTTCTGAGGTGTCTCTGCATGGACTTGAACCTCCAACTTTTTGGTTTGCAACCAAGCATGTTAACCATTTGCACCATCCAGGGCCTCCTACGTACGCACACACCCACGAAAACACAGCTGTACGCCTAGCCTGACCCCTGCCCTGGCCACAAGACGTTAGTGAAGGGCTGTGTTTTTGGCAGAAGAGCTAGGTGGTTTCCTCGCTCATTTCCGCCTCAGTGCTGGGAAGATATTCTGGAGACCTGGCTGTGCGCCCCAAGGCCCTTGCTCTCCACAAAGTCAAGAAGACAGGAACTCTTTTCTAAAATCAGTTCAGACTCTACCAGCCTCTCTGATCCTCCAAGCCAGATGGTGATGTCCATGTGGCTTCATGCCAAGGGAGGACAGTCTCCTCAGAAACTCTCAACCCCAGATGGCCCACGAACTCCTGGAAACCAACCTTCAAATAACCCCAAGCCTTGCCTCAGGCTCTGAGCAATGCTGAATGGCTCCCTTAAAAAGCTCTGCCCTGCCCCCCAGCTCCTTCCAAGGCTATGGGACACAGCCTGGTGGGCATGAGCCTTAAAGTGGGTCTGATCCTCAGCATAGAATCATGGGAGCTGTGAGGCCTTGGGCATGTCCTCATCTGCAAAATGGCGATTATGTTGTTGTTGTTGTTGTTGTTATGTGCTGTTGAGTCGGACCCGACTCATAGCGACTCCTTGGGTTTCCGAGGCAGTTCCAAGGCAGTATCGCTACTTACCCGTACGTAGTGTTGTTGCTCCTGTCAAGTCGACCTCCACTCACGACAGCCCCACGCACAACAGAAGGAAGCCCTGCCCAGTCCTGCACCATCCTCACAGTCAGTTGCTTATTGGGACCATTATGATCCACAGGGTTTTCTTTTCTTTTCTAACATTTTATTGTTTTTAAGGTGAGAATCTGCACAGTAAATTAGATTCCTATAACAATTTCTACACAAATTATTCCGTGATCTTGACTACATTTTGCACAATGTGTCATTATTCTCATTCATTCTATTCTGGTGGTACCATTTCCAGTACTCTCGTTTCCCTGTCCGCTTGTCCTCCCATCTTTGCTTTAGAATATTTTTTAAAAAACATGTATTTACAACAGCTTTCTTTCTTTCTTTATTTATATCAAAGTACGCCTGTTGTTACCATTAGTACAAGTTCCCAATTCATTTTGTGTTGGAAAAAATAACACACTGATACTGCCATGGAGGTAGATGAAGGCAAAGGAGTTTGACAAGATATCAAGGTACATTTTTGTAACTTGGACATCAGTTCCTAACATATTTTCAAATGTAGAAAACAATGTCCAATATCTCCCTTTATATTACATGAGAGTCAACTAGGTTTACAACTTGTCATAGAAAACATGGCACTAGTATAGGAAAGTTCAGTAAGGATAGATTTCCTTATTGAGAAAGGAATGTACAATTTCTCTGTTCTCATACATGAAATCAGTGCAGTTTTATATCTTATGAGAATATACCTTGTGTTACAAGGAAGAAAATATTCTCAGAGTAATTTTTGACCGTAGTGCTTAAGGCATTTGAAACAGAAGGCTGGTGGTTCAAACTCACCAGCCACTCCTTGGAAGGAAGGTTGGGCAATCTACTTCTGTAGATACAGCCTCAGAAACCCAAGGAGGGGTTGCTAGGAGTCAGATCTGACTCAACGGCAGTGTGTATAGTTGATTTAAAAACAAAACAAAACAACAACAAAAAAAACACCTCATTACTCATGAAAGATATTCTTTATTTTATGATCCAGTAATCCAGTCCAGTATGTAGCTAACAGGTGACCTCAAGAGATCATCTTGGTTTGAGATTTGAAGTGTATCTCAGGATGATAATGCTAGGAAGTCCTCTAGTCTCAACTAGTCCAGTAAGTCTGAATTTTTTTTTTTTTATTATTATTAGGATTTGGGTGAAGATTTACAGAGTAAATTCACTTTTCATACAGCAGTTCACATATACTTTGTCTCATGTCATTGACCAAAATTTACAATGCAGCAGCTCCCCTCCCACTTCCTCCCCATAGTTACCTCCTCCCACTGTCCATCCCTTCATACTCTTCTGCACCCTGAGCTATCTCCCTGTGCATAAGCAGCCCTTCCTTCTCCCATGATTGTACCTGGGCACCATCTAGTTCTTCTGGTCTCAGGGTAGGTGAGGCTGTGGTTTGTATTAACTACTAGTCTTACAGACTGCTTTCTTCTCTTCTTTCTTTTTTGTTCTAGATGAGTAGAGACCAAGAGTTGTATCTTAGATGGCCACTTGCAAGCTTTTAAGACCCCAGATACTATGCATCACCTAGGAATGTAGAACATATACTTTATGAACTATATTATGCCAATTAATTGAGTTATCCCACAGGACTGTGGTCCTAAGTCTTCAAACTCTGAAAACCAAACTTGTGAGTACCTGTACCCCTGTTCCCTGTCCCCTATGTGGTGTATTATGTATGTGGATATAGATACATGCCTGTATGTTTGTATGCCTATAATCCAACCCACTGCCGCTGGGCTGCTTTTAATTCATAGTGACCCAAGGCTGTAAATCTTTACAGAAGCAGACTGCCACATCTTTCTCCCACAGAGCAGCTGGTGGGTTCAAACAACTGACCTTTCAATTGGCAGCTGAATGCTTTAACCACTGTACCACTGGAGCTCTTTTTGCCTATGCTGTTGCTGCTGTTATATGCCGTCGAGTCAGACCCAACTCACAGTGACCCCTCCTTGGGTTTCCAAGGCAGTATCACTACGGAAGTAGATTGCCCCATCTTCCTTCCATGGAGTGGCTGGTGGGTTTGAACCACTAGCCTTCTGGTTAGCAGTCAAGTGCCTTAGGCACTATGCTACCAGAGCTCCTCTTTTTCCCTATAGATACTTCTATATCTGTGCATACATATATACCTACATATTCATACTCATAAGGAGCTCTGGTGGCATACTGCCTAAAGCATTTGACTGCTAACTGAAAGGTTGGTGGTTCAAACCCACCAGCCACTACATGGAAGAAAGACTGGGCAATCTACTTCCATAAAAGATTTACCGCCTTGGAGGCTCAATGGGGGTCACTATGAGTCAGAGTCGACTCGATGGCAGTGGGTTTGGTTTGGGTTTTTGGTTTAGTTGTATTCATCTACTTCTATGCCTGTATGCATGTTTGTGTAACTGTATTTTGGGGTTGCGGTTGGGGTTGGGGTTGATCCATGGGGTTCTCATTGGCTGCTTTTTGGAAGCAGATCATCAGGCATGCCTTCCTAGTCCAGCTTAGCCTGGAAGCTCTGTTGAAACCTGCTGAGCGTCACAGCAACAAGCCTCCACTGATGGACGGGTGGCAGCTTCACAGGAGGCGCACTAGTGGGGACTCAGATCCGAGACTCCCTCACAGAAGATGAGGACTCTACCGCTAAACCACCAGCACCTCGGTTATCCAGAAGTACGTGCCTAGTGAATGTCACTCCCTACCTCTTCCTTTCTTTGCTTCCTCCATCTGGATCCCCATGATCTCCACTGACCACTTTACCACCCAGCTGCAAGGCTCTTATTTCCCAGAATGCTCCTAGACCGTGGCCTCGACTCAGCCTCTCAGGAGACAGTGGTTTCACCATCCCTTGCTTGTGGCCGGCCGTGGGCCAGCTCCCCTGAGAGCAGAGGCCGCAGAGCCAGGAGACTAAGGCCCCACCCTCTTGGTAAACACTAGTTGGGCACCAGCTGACCTCAGGAGGGAAGTGCTCCACGGGACCTCCGCTTCCAGCCCTGCTTGCCGCTGGGTGTTCCACAGGAAGTGCCAGGCAGATCGGCCACCCTTGAACCCAGGCCACCTCTATCCTGGAAACAGTGTCTTAGAGCCAAACCTTGGCTGAAGGCGGAAGGGAGTTAAAAGTCCCTGAGTGAATATAGCCTGGTCTCACACAGCACCACCCTGGGCTGTCCCAGAGAGACCAGTATCACTTTAATTGAATATTTTAAATGATCATGATAGAAATGGATAAAAGACACTTTACTGTTATTGTTTAATTTCTTTCTATATTAAAAAAAACCTAGAATTAAATAGAACAGAATATTAATCATTTTAATTCTGAGTTGTAGAGATGTGAGTGTGTGTTTCATTATTCTTGCTAGTTGCTGTCAAGTTGGCCCCCAACTCAGGGGGACCCCCTGCACAATGGAACAAAATGCTGCCCCATCCTGGGCCATCCCCACAGTCAGTTGCAGGTTGGACTGTTTTGAACTATAGGGTTTTATTGGCTGATTTACAGAAGTA
>NW_006921752.1:4596706-4606400 GCF_000298275.1 Orycteropus afer afer
AGCAGCCTGCCACGCTCTGCCAACCTTGGGACTCACAGTGGACTTAAATTAATGGCCTGCCGTGTGGTTTGGTAACATTGGGACTGTGCCTTTTTATTTGTTGACCTTGGGCTTTTTAACCAGTACCTGCCTGAGTGAACAGATACCTCTAGCTTCAGTGGGCTGTGAGCAAGAGGCAGAGCTGAAGCCCTAGGTTGAGGGGCTTTCACCCAGCCCCTAGAGCCTGGCTTTGAACTTGGACTTAAAGCCTTCAAACTGTGAGAGAATAAACTCCTGTTTGTTAAGGCCCTCCCATTTATGGTATATTCTTGTCAGAATGGCACTAGGTAACCAGAACAGACAGGAACAGATATATGCACACCCATCTTCATCACCGCACTCTTTACAATAGCAAAAATGATGGAAATAACCTACATGCCCATCAGCGGAAGAGTGGATGACCAAACTATGGTATATACACACAATGGAATGCTATGCAGCACTAAAGAATAATGTAGAGTCTGCAAAACACTGCATAACATGGGTGAACTTGGAGGACATTATGCTGAGTGAAATAAGTCAATCACAGAAGGACGGGTATAGTACTAGTTCGTTGTTGTGGAGGGTCAAGGAAAGGTTTATATATGGAGGGAAACTTTCTTTTTTGGTTGCCAGGGGTGGGAGGGGAGGGGAGGGAACACTGCAAAAATAAATAAGTAAATACATTGACCCACGTAATTTTAGTTTTGTGTATTTCACTGTACATAAATTATATTTCAATAAAATGCATTAAAAATAAAATAATGGCCAGACTCCATCTCACCTACTTTGGTCATGTTGTCAGAAGGGACTATTCCCTGGAGAAGGATATCATGCTTGGTAAAGTAGCAAAAATGCAACGTGCTGCCATGGAGTCAAATCTGACTCATAATGACTCCTCCCTGGGTTTCCAAGGTGGTCACTACCGAAGTGGATTGCCCAACCCTCCTTCTGAGGAGTGGCTGGTGGGTTTGAACCACCAGCCTGCTGATTAGCAGTCAAATGCCTTAGGCACTACACCACCAGAGTTCCCAGTAAGTAGAGGGTCAGCAAAAAATGGAAGCCCCTCAACAAGATGGGTTGACATAGTGGCTACAATAATGAACTCAAGCATAGCAAAGACTGTGAGAGTGGTACAAGACCCAGCATTGTCTCATTCTGTTGTACGTAAGGTCACTGTGAGTCAGAGCCGACTCTACGGCACGTAACAACAACAGCAATGATATATCTTATATTAATTATAAGATATATGACAGAAAGCTCCAAATAATAGTGACCCCGAAACACATTCATTTCCCTCTCCAGTAAATGAAGTCCAGAGGTCAGCAGCCAGGGCTGGCATGGCAGTTCCATGATCTTCAGAAACCCAGGCTCCTTCTAACTGGAAGCTTTCCCATCCTCAACATGGGGGTTCCCCCTCAGGACCCAAGATGGCCATTTGCCTCCACATTGCAAGGAACCAGAAGGAAGAAGAAGCAAACAGCGTTTCTTCAAAGGACACTTCCTGGAATTCACATGATCACTTCTGCTTATATCCCACTAGTGTATGGCTACTGGGAAATGTGATATTTACCTAAGTAGAGGTTCTGTTTCTACAACCAAAGGGGAGGTCACAAATTGAACTATGTTCTCTCAAAATATGTGTCCACTTGGCTGGGCCATGTTTCTCAGTGGTTTGGTAGTTATGTAAGATGTAATATGGCAGTTCAGTAATGATCTGGTGGCGTAGTGCCTAAGGCATTTGACTGCTAACCAGAAGGCTGGTGGTTCAAACTCACCAGCCACTCCTCGGAAGGAAGACTGGGTAATCTATTTCCTCAGTGATATCACCTAGGAAACCCAAGGAGGGGTAACAATGAGTCAGATCCGACTCTACAGCAGTAAGTTTGTTTTTTTGGTTTTAATGATGTGATTATCTCACAAGATGTGATCTGATGTGTTGAGTGAATCAGTTGTAAAAGGATTGAGGTGGGAGCCAATATCCTTATTGAGGTCACAGCTGATCCAATGTAAGGGGAGTTTCCCCGGGGTGTGGCCTGCATCACCTTTTATCTTACAAAAGATAAAAGGAGAGAGGAACTAGCAGAGAGGAAGAGACCTCAGTACCACCAAGAAGGAAGAGCTAAGAACAGAACATGTCCTTTGGACCCAGGGTCCCTCCGCTGAGAACCTCCTAGACCCAGGGGAAGATTGATGCCAAGACACATGGAGACCTCCCAGGAACACTGTGCTCAAGAAAGCCTTCCCCTACGCTGGAACTCTGAATTCAGAGCCTCCTAAACTACGAGAGAATAAATTTCTGTTTGTTAACGCCATCTGCCTGTGGTACTTCTGTTAGAGCAGCTCTAGAGAACTAAGACAGGAGAGAACAGACTTTGGAAGATGTCTTAGTTTCCTCACTCACTGCCGTTGAGTCAGTCCTGACTCATAGCAATCCCTCCTTGGGTTTCCAAGGTGGTATCACTATGAAAGTAGATTGCCCAACCTTCCTTCCAGGGAGTGGCTGGTGGGTTTGAACCGCCAGCCTTCTGGTTAGCAGCACTACACCACCAGAGCCCCTTAGTTTCCTAGGGCTGCCGTAACAAAATACCATGAATTATGTGGCTTTAAAGAACAGAAATTTATTTTTTGCAGTTCTAGGGGCTAGAAGTCCAAATTCAGGGCTTTGGCAGAACCATGCTTTCTCTCTGTCTGCTCTAGAAGAAGATGGTCCTCGTCTCAGTCTCTGATAGCCCTGGGCATTTCTTGGTGTCCCTTGGCTTGTAGATCTGTCTTCACATGGCATCTATCGTGACTCTGTGTGTGTCTGTTCTCTCCTTTATAAGACACTGCTCAGAAGAGATTAGGACTAAGATTCACCCTATTCTGGCATGGCTTAACTGGCATTATCTTTCAAGAAACACTCTATTTCCCTAAACAAGGTATATGGGTAGGACTTCAGCATTTCTTTTGTGGGGACACAATTCAATCTATTTCTGCCACATCACAAGCATCTTTTCAGTGTATATAGTTTTGTGTCTTGCTTGCTTCTTATTCTTTTGTGAATATTTCCCCATGCCATTAAATATTCTTCAAAATCCTTCATTTTAATGGCTGATTAATATTCCATGGTGCAGGTAGCACTCGTTCTTTGTGCAATGCATTATTACTTGATATTTGGGTGTTTTGCTCTTATAATAAGCCTCTTCTATGTCCGTAGTGATACTGCCTCGGAAACCCAAGGAGGGGTCGCTATGAGTCGGGGCCGACTCAACGGCACATAACAACAACAACAACAACAACAACAACAACAAATGTTTAGAACTTGTCAGAAGGAGAGATCCCAAGCTTCCCTCTTTATTCCCACCATTTCCCTGCCCACAGTGGATGCCTGCCTAAGATATTTTGTTGGGGAGTCTGAGTAGTATTTGCATTGAAAACTGGTTTAAGGGATTGAGTTCATTCCTACTAACAAACAAATTGAGCCTTTTGGCCAAGGGGGCACTCTGCCGCCACCATTGCAGAGGAGGTTAAGGAAGTCAGCAGAGCTTGGGGACAGTTCTCCCCAGGCAGTGGGAGAGGGGTAATGTGATGTCCCAGAGCAGAGGCCCCTCTACTTCAGTGTTGGGGAGCCTCAGGAGTCAGGCCACATGGACTTTCAGGAGCCAGGAGGTGACCTGGCCTGGGGAAGGCCTGGGTGGATTGGGAGGAGCAATCCATTCTTCATCCAGGTCCAATCAATGTTTTTTGAGTCTCTACTCAGAGTTATGCTCCATGGCAGGCCTGGAAGATACCACAGAGAAGACACAGCCACTACCCTCTGGGAGCTCAGTTAACTCTAAAGTCTCAAATGTTGAGGTTGCCATAAAGTACTGAATCCTGTGGCCCACACCCACAAACCTGATGCAGTAGGTTTTAGTGGGCCTAGAGTCTGCAATTTTTCAGTCTGCCCAAGTGATCCTGATGAGAGGGGTCAGGGGCCATCTTTGGGGAGAACTATCACTCAAGGCTCTTGGGGGCAGTCTCCTAAAGAAGAGCCTCTATCTGCTCAGGATGCAGCCTCACTGAGGCTTAGATAATAACAAAGGAATGGAGATGCCTGTCAGATAAACTTGAACTCAAATCTCAGCTCCCTTCTTTGGTAGTTGAGTGACCTTAGGCAAATGACTTAACCTTTCTCTAAGCCTCAGTTTTCCCATCTGTAAAATGGAGATAATCATAGAGCTTCCCACGTGAAATTAAATGTTAAAAGTCCTTGGCAGAGTGTCTAGTACTCAATACATGCTAGATGTTATTATTATTAAATTAATTAAATTTTATTTATTTATTAAATTGCATTTAGGTAAGTAATCAGAGTAGCGATTGGAAACAAGGTCAGTACGTAAAGTATTTCACACTCTGCCTGACTGATAGGAGGGAACTCTGGTGGCGTAGTGCCTAAGACATTTGACTGCTAACCAGAAGGCTGGCGGTTCAAACCCACCAGCCACTCCTCGGAAGGAAGATGGGGCAATCTACTTCTGTAGAGATACCACCTTGGACACCCAAGGAGGGGTCGCTATGAGTCGGATTCGACTGGACAGCAGTGAGTTTGGTTTGGTTGGTTTTAGACAACAACAGCAACAATTACTATTATGAACATATGGGCAGTCATGAGGATGGTGCAGGACCAGGCAATACTTCCTTCTGTTACATGTAAGGTCACCATGAGCCAGAGCCAAGTCAACAACTAACAGCAGCAGCAGCAGCAGCATTATTAACATTTCACATACATTTTAACTCCAGGAAATGCAATTTTATCCACCCAAATAGGCCTGCAGGGCTCCAAAATGGAGGCTTCGCTTCTACCCCACCCCTAGTGTCTGCCCCAACATGAAACAGATTTTCTCAGCTCCTTCCAGAAGGGTGTGCAAGTGGCAAACAGGTAAGATGAGGATGAGTAGGAATCCCAAGTCCCCACTCTTAACTGCCTGCTTTTGAGGAAGCTCAGGCCTAGGCCTGGACCATCCACCCAGCCCTGGGAGGCCACAGGCTGCTGTGAGGTGAGAAGGAAGATGCAGGGTTGCTGTTGATAATGACATTTTCAAGTGTTCATGATGGCACGGTTGCCATGGTGATGCTGATAGCTTTGAGCAAGCTGTGGCCTCTCTTGAGTTGTGAGTCAGGATCAGCTTTGTTTATTAAACAAGAAAACCAACTCCCCAACCTGCAGAGGACAAAGCAAAGCTGCAGGTAGAGGCGTTCAGGGCCAGGGACTGAATCAGCAGCAATGCACATAGTCCTTCCATCTCCTGACTTCAGCTGACCAAGCCAGCCACAGGGCCTAGAAAAGCTCACAGAAGTAAGTGCAGAGACCATCATGGCCAACTGTGGCCCAGGAGAGGAAGCACAAACAGAACCACACTGCAGGCTGGAAACCACTCATGGGAAGCAGATCCCACTCCCCTCCCCACCCCCAACATGGGGAGTCCTCGGGGGCCCAAGCAGACCAGGGCCCAGCTCTGAGATGACCCAGCCACATTTGTATACAATAACACACCTCCCTAACCTCCAGTCTGTGTCCAATCAACCCTCTGACTCCAGGGGCCATGAATCATTCACAGAGCCATCAATCCAAGCACCAATCATACGCCAGACATCATGGGCTCCCTGAGGAACAAGAACAAGGTGCAGTCCAGGCCTTCAGAGCCCACAGGCAGGGGGCTAGAATGACAGGTACACAGATAATCTCCTCACCTTCTCTGAGACAGAGGGTGTAGAAGGAGCCAGGAATTCCAGGGACCCCTACTAATGAGGTAGTAAGGTTTCTATGTCTCCACTCCCTCTTCCACAAACCCTAGAGGTCAAGGTCGCATGGGTGAATGGACATATACACATGCACACACACCCAGAGGACAAGTGACACAAACATGCCTCGATCCATAGGGGAGGGCAGATGGTGAGAAGGACACATTTGTGCCTCTAGGCAGTCACGGCCAGAGCCTTGAGTGGGAGGAATAGATGGAGTTAGATAGCAGCCATTGTCTGACACATCGTCTTGCACAAAGCCCTTTCTCACATTAAGTTGTGCTTGATCTTCACAAGGTAAGACAGTAAGGGTAGGAATGTACCCATTTTGCTCACTACTAATTCCTGGGTGCCAGCCACAGAAAAGGAACCCCATAAATGTATGTTACATGAATTGAATCGGCCTTCAGTTTGCACCCCTTTAAAATGATACTTACTGTGCATAGTTATAAGGATTGAATGACATTATAAATGGAAGACGCCTAACCTGGTGCCTGGCGCTTAGTTGGAATGCAGCAATGGTAGCTGCTATGGTCATTGTTGGTATTTGGCGGCTCATACTCTTGTAATGGAAACAGATGTGACAATAATCAGAGAGGGCCAATAAAGTACTTTCTCCTATACCCTCTCCACCTTAGGTCCCAGGCAGCAGCAGCCCCTCTCTCTGTCCATCTGAACAAAGGACCGAAAGTTCTTGCGCCGTCTGCTGAGGTCACCTCAGGGTCTGGCCCTGGCGTCCAGGAGGCCTCTGGGCCCCGCCTGGGCTGGGGGCAGTGGGCAGAGTCCAGACCAGGCCTCAGAAACCCTTGATTTCCCCCCAGAGTAGGCCCCACATCAAAGCCACTGTCAGAGGGGTGAGGCCTTGAGATAAATGGAAGGTTAAAGAAGGCACTGTCCCCACAGGCCACAGGGAGAGGCAGGCGACCACAGTGGGGAGGCCTGGACACAGCCCTAGCTGCAGCCATCTTAGCGGAGAAAGAGCAGAGAAGGGGTACCAGGCCTAGGCATTTGGAGCAGCCAAGGGGTACCTTAGCCTGGGTCAGGGCCCTGTGATTATACTTTGGCCCATCCCCGGAGGCCATGACAGCTTCTTAACCCTTTCCCAGCCAGACAGCAGCAGGGAGGCTCATCAGAGGAACTCCTGGACCTCTCTTTAGGTCCATTGGGTCATTGGGGTTTGCTCCATGCAGCAAGAGAGCCTGTAATGAGGACCTCCTGGCCCCAGTCTCCCTCCCCAGGGAAGGTCTGTAATTAGTGCAGAAGGCGAGGCTGAGGAAGTTCAGACAATGTCATTTGAACCAGGATGAGACAGGGCTCAATTGCTAGTCTGCACGTTTTTTTTTTCTGGTGCCATTTCATATACAAAACTCAAGCAAGTTTAACTCTTTACTGGCTGGGCCCTGATGCCCAGGTTTCAGTTTGGCATACCATCCATTCATTTCCGATCTGTACCATCCTCACTTTCCCCCTCCCCACCTCTGTCCAGGTGAACCATGATTTTGGACCTCTCTAATATCATCATTGACAGGGAACTGCCAGGTATTCAAACTGGATTCAGAAGGAGGCATGGAATGAAGGATATCATTGCTGATGGATCTTGGCTGAAAGCAAAGAATACCAGGAAGATGTTTACCTGTGTTTTACTGACAACGCAAAAGCATTCAACTGTGTGGACCATAATAAATTGTGGATAAGAATGCAAAGAATGGGTGCCAAATGGGCAGGGAGGCTGCATTTTCCCACCTCCTCTAACCCCACAAGAGGAAGACAGAATCACCATCAATAGCCCAAGGCCTATTCCTGTGAGGCCAGACATACTGCCTCCCTCCAGCCCTGACACCAACCATTCCTCCTACAGCACCCACCACCTCTCTGTTGGGTTCGATAATTCGCTGCAGTGGCCACACAGAACTCACAGATTATGGGGTTTATTAGGGAAGCACCAGGCTTCAATTCAAGTTCAGGAACAATGCTCAGTCTCTCTCAGCCCGCCGTCTCTCAGCCAACAGTCTTTCTCAGTCTCTCTCCCAGCAGCATGTGTCTCGCAGTGTCTCTTTCTCAGCAGCATGTGTCTCTTAGGAACACATTTCTCTCAGCAACACATCTTTCTCAGCCAGCAGCCAGAGAGACCCCTTCTGCCTCTAGGAGGGCTCCTTTTGAGCCTGTCAGAGTGGCCAAACTAACCAATCATAACATCAGAATTCGAAGCACCTGAGAGAGAGCAAACTTCCCAGAACATTGCTTTGTGCTGCGCTCCACAGAAATATCCCAGGTGGATAACTTTATCAGGAGCTCCTCAGTTGCTCACAGCAAATTCCACTATGGCGTTTACGAAGACTTATGGCTAGAAAAGTCATACCAGATAATTTACTATACCGCAATGGGAATTCCAGAACACTTCATTGTGCTCATGAGGAACCTGTATGTGGACCAAGAGGCAGTCATTCAAACAGAACAAGGTAATACTGCATGGTTTAAAATTAGGAAAGTTGTGTGTTAGGGTTATATCCTTTTACCATACTTATTCAATCTGTATACCAAACAAATAATTTGAGAAGCTAGACTACATGAAGAGAATGAGGCATCAGAATTGGAGGAAGACTCATTAACATGCGATATGCAGATGACACAGTCTTGCTTGCTGAAAGTGAAGAAGACTTGAAGCGCTTACTGATGAAGATCAAAGACTACAGTCTTTGGTATGAATTACACATCAACATAAAAAAAAAAAACAAAAATCCCCACAACTGGACCAATAAGCAACATCATGATAAGTGGAGAAAACATTGAAGTTTTCAAGGATTTCGTTTTACTTGGATCCACGATCAACACCCATGGAAGCAGCAGTCAAGGAATCAAACTGAATGGAAAATGAATTGCTCTGTTAACTTTCACCCAAATTGCAATTTAAAAAAGAAAGAAAGAAATCAAATGACATAGTGTATTGAACAAATCTACTGCAAAAGACCTCTTTAAAGTGTTGCAGAGCAAAGATGACACTTTGATGACTAAGGTGCACCTGACCCAAGCCCTGGTATTTTCAGTAGCCTCTTAGGAATGTGAGAGATAGACAATGAATAAGGAAGACCACAGAAGAATTGATGCATTTGAGTTGTGGTGCTGGCATAGACTATTGAATGTACCATGAACTGGTAGAAGAACGACCAAATCTGTCTTGGACGAATGCAGCCAGAATGCTCTTTAGAAGCGAGGATGGCCAGACTTCATCTCTAGTACTTTGGTCGTGGTATCAGGAGGGACCAGCCCATGGAGAAGGCTATCATGCTTGATAAAGTAAGGGGTCAGTGAAAGGGGAGAACACCCTCAACAAGATGGATTGACACAGTGGCTGTGACCATAAGCTCAAGCAAAAGCAGCGATTGTGAGGATGGAGCAAGACTGGGCAGTGTTTTGCTCTGTTGTACATAGGTTGCTATCAGTAACCAGTACCCAGCAAACAATATCATCCCTGGGTAGGGCAAATGGTTAAGTGCTCAACAACTAGCCGAAAGGTTGACAATTCGAACCCACCCAGAGGCACTTTGGAAGGCAGGCCCAAAAATCTGCTTCCAAAAGACCACAGTCTTGAAAACTCTATGGAGCAGTTCTACACTGCATACAGAGGGTCACCATGAGTTGGACCAACTCAATGACCACCACCAACAACATCATCAGCCAATCAATCACCCCATAAACCTTTGCTGAGAGTCAGCAGATGCCAAGGACCAAGGGAAGGGGACTCAAAGGAAAGTCTTCCTTCATCAAGGAGGTTATGATCTTTCTGGACAGTGGAAGAATGGACACCAGAAACAGTAAGACATGGTGGAATCAGATGGTGAGGACCAGTGAGGGCAGGGAAGCAGGCAGCATGGAGGCAAGGCAGAAAAGACGGGCACTCAGAGGATCAGCA
>NW_006921752.1:4609050-4610832 GCF_000298275.1 Orycteropus afer afer
CCTTGGAGTTTCTCAGCCTCAGCAGCCAGCAGCTGTCTGAGTGAAGAAAAGCCTCTAGTTCCAGTGGGCCGGAAGCAAGAGGCAGAGCTGGACCCCAAGGTTGAGGGGCTTTCACTCAGCCCCTAGAGCCTGGCACTTTGAACTTGGACTTAAAGCCTCCAAATTGTAAGAATAAACTTCTGTTTGTTAAGGCCATCCCATTTGTGGTATGTTTCCTGTCAGAGCAGCACTAGGGAACCAGAACAGCTGCCAAATGCCTTAACCACTATACCACTAGAGTTCCTTGAAGATTGAGATAGGTACTACAAAGCGGCTGAGCACTGCAGGGTGATGGGGCCACAATAAATGACAGCTCATGGAAATCATTATTTCTATGAGTAGTTCTCCTCCAGGCCATGCGTGCCAGGGTCTGAAGACATCTCACGTTGGGGCTCTTCATTCCCAGGGCTCAACTAGACAGCCCCAGGAATGGCCTCTTTCCTCACTGGCTGCCTCTCTGCATCCCTGCCAGTCTGGCCTGGTTGTTCCCATTCTTCACACCACCTCCAGCTGCAGCTCTCAGAACAACAGCACTCCCTCCACACAAGATTCGACTCATTCTTGGTGCCTTCCCCAGTATGCCCAGGTGTGTGGAGTACTTGTGTGGCGCCAACCCCTATCAGTAATGAATTTGTTGATGGATAAGTGTAAGGCCTACCCTGGAAACTCTAAGTCTTTGTCCAGGAACCTCTGAGCCACCAGACTCAGAGGAAGAGAGACTCCTGGGGGGCAGGTCTGAGGGGGAGGCTGAGGGGTCAGGGCACAGAATGCACACCATCTGAACCCGGCACTGCCTGATCCTTGGCTCTTTGATGGTTGCTTGTCATAGAGCTGAGTAATGTGGCTCCCCTGGGCCCACATCCATTTCATTTTCTCCTGGGAATCGGTCCACCCTTCAGTTCTCCAAGCTCCAGAAACCTTCCTCAGAGCATCTGGAATATATATTTGCTTTAACTGGTGATTGCCAAAGCCAGCCCTGCTGGTTTTCTGTTTGTTCTGCTCAGCCATGGGGGCTGGGGCTGGTCTCTGAGGACAGGGGACTCCCAGGGCTTCCTCTGTTCATGATAAAGGATGGGAGCCCCCACCTGGACCTGTGTAACAACCTGAGCCTGCCCTCTCGGCCTGCTCTTCCAGGAGGGAGCGTGGGTGAGGGCTGGAGGGAGTTAAAGCCTGAGTCAGACTTCTCCCAACTCTCCAGAAAGCCCCTTGATTACTGTGCAACTTGTCCAATCTTGTCCAATTCTAGAGTCTGATGCAGTGGAAAGATTTAGTCAAATAGACCCAAGTTCCAATTTTCAACTTTACTGCTTCATAGCTGTGTGACCTTGGACAAATAACATAACCTCTCTGAGCCTCACATTCCTCATGTGTAAAAGTCAATATTTGTGTATTTACACTTGCTTCACTTCTACACATATTTGAGAAACTGCAGATGATGAGGTTTTTCAGGAAAGAAAGGATATTGAAAAGAGGGAGAAAGCATCAGGTGGTGCCAGGGATGCAGTTAGTTTGTGAAATGCATCCCCATGAGATCCCCTTGGAAAAGGCAGACCTGAGCAAATTCATCTCTGAGTTTCCTCACAGCCCATGTTGTTGTTGTTGTTATGTGCCGTTGAGTCGGCCCTGACTCATAGCGACCCCTCCTTGGGTTTCTGAGGCAATATCACTACGGAAGTAGATTGCCCAACCTTCCTTCTGAGGAGTGGCTGGTGGGTTTGAACCGCCAGCCTTCTGGTTAGCAGT
>NW_006921752.1:4611242-4691129 GCF_000298275.1 Orycteropus afer afer
CTTAGGCATTATGCTACCAGAGCTCCTGCTAGGATTTTTATAAGACTGAAATAGAGTAAAATGCCTGACAGTGACCCTCAGAGTGGCTGGCACATGGCAAGTGCTTAATATGGGCCCATTTTCTTCCTTCCTATTAGATCCTCTGGCTTCTGCCAGGGAAGGGGTCTGCATTAAGATCTTATGTGCATGCAAGCTATTCAATCACTCAGCAAACACTTCTTGAACGCCTACAATACACAGACGTTCTAAGGGGGCCTTGTTGTTAGATCCCTTCCAATCGATTTCCACTCAAGACTCCATGTGCCAGAGAACTGCCCCAGAGAGTTTTCTAGGCTGTAATTGTTATAGGTTGTTCTCCTGAGGAGCCACTGCATGGGTTGGAACTGCCAACCTTTTGGTTAACAGGAGAGCACTTCCACTGATCCACCAGGGATCTTTAGGCAAATGTGTGAATCCACCTACATCTAGCTGGTCTCTTCCTGGCTATCCCCAAACCTTGACCTCAGAAGCTCTCCTCCTCCCCCTGCCACCCTTTTGGGTCAAGGGTGCTTCTCCTTCCCAAGCTCAGCAATATGCTCCTGTGGCTTCCTTCCCCTTCATTCCCCACATAGCTTCCGGTTGCTCCCTCCGACCACCACATTCATGGAGCATGGCCACGTACAAAAGCACAATTAATATTCCACTCCGCTCCCCCAACCCAGCTGCCGATGGGAAGAAGATGGAAACCAGATTTGCAGCCGCACGCTCTGGCGCGGCTGCTAGCCGAGGGGTGGGCACACCCCAGGTGGGAGCCTCCCCTCGCTCCTTCAGAGGCACGCACACGTGCAGATGTCCGGATGTCGGGACCCCAGCACTGAGGTCCACACCTCTGCATCTTCCTGGCGGCCAGTGTATGTGCACACACGGCCACGCCACACACTTCGCACTGGGCCAATCACTGCCCGGAGGACACATGGGCTGTCATACTGAAGGCCCACATTTGTTTTCTGGGCAGAAGAACACAGAATCACAGTTGCAGAGCTGGTGGGATGGAATCTGCAAGACTGTCTTGTCCAAAATGAGCATTTTACAGGGAAGAGTCTGAGGCCCTCACTTAACCTTGACTGTGATAGATCCCATCTAAATTGACTGGTGCATTTTAACAAAGATGTCTCTGAGTAGTGCAAAAGGTTCATTAATGGTGCTTGGCTGCTAATAGAAAAGTTAAAGGTTCAAGGCCACCCAGATGCACCTTGTTAGAAAGGTCTGGCAGTCTACCTCCAAAAACTGAGCCATTGAAAACCATATGGAGCACAGCTCCCCTCTGATGCTCACGGGGTTGCCGTGAGTCAGAATCAATTCAATAGCAAATGATTATTTCAATAAAGCCATTGATTTAAACTTCCGTTGTTGCCTCCCTGCTTCCCGGTGACAGGCCACCTATCACATCAGCCATGGAGGATGGGGAAATCAAGGCACGGTGTGGGCAGGAACTTGGCAAGTGCAATAGATCATACGGGCCTTCAATTTTCCATGCCCCTGCCCTTCCCTTTCATCCCCCAGTTATAGCTCTGCCAGGCCGAGGTGGGGCAGAAACCTCAGGGGAGTGTCCCCAGTCTCCATGAGGACTCTCTGAGCCAAGAGAAAATGGCAGGCTTTGCTCCCTTGACTTCAGACCTGGGAAGCAAGAGGAATGCAGGCCTATATGCCTGACCGTGTGTCTCTGAGGCTTGGACCAGGCAGCTTGGGTTCCAGGGGTGTCCAAAAGCAGAGTTGGTACAGGTGATTTGAGCCGTAGGAAAGAAGGGCGGGTTCAGAACAGCACTGAGAGCAAAGCAGGAAGCGGGTGGAGCTGTTCCCCAGGCACTGGCAGACTGAGGGCCAA
This sequence comes from Orycteropus afer afer, assembly GCF_000298275.1. Lineage (NCBI taxonomy): Eukaryota > Metazoa > Chordata > Mammalia > Tubulidentata > Orycteropodidae > Orycteropus > Orycteropus afer. The sequence continues at coordinate 4,613,107 of NW_006921752.1, forward strand.
GGGCGAGCCTGTCTCAAGTCCAGAGATAGGATAGTAAAGCAGAAATTCAGGGAAAGAGAAACTAAAATAATTACCAAGAAAAGGAGTGGGAGGAAGGTGAGGGTTTTCTTAGTTCTTAAGGAACTTTAGTCTTCAGAGAATTTGGAGAGAGGAAAAAAAAAAAAAAAACATCTATCTGTAAGGCCTTTCTCCAAGGCAGGCCGGCTGGTGATTCACTCGTGCTGAGAGAGGCACTGGGCCCTGGAAGGCTCCTCCCCTCTGCTCCTGCCTCTGTCCAGTAAGCATCCCCAGTTCATCTGGGGTGAGTGGAAAGGGCCCTGGATGAGGAGCCAGGAGGTCTGGGTTTCAGTCCCATCTCTGTCACATCGCAAACCCGGGTGACCTCAGATAAACCTCCTGTGGCACGAGGCCTTGGTTTCCTTATCTGTAAGATTAAATCAAATTAAATTTAAAAAAAAAAAAAGAAAGAAAAAGAAACCCACTGTCATTAAGTTGATTCCTATTGATGGCGACCCACATTGGGTTTCCAAGGCTGTAAATCTTTACAGAAGTAGATTTCCTCATCCTCCTTCTGCTGAGTGGCTGGTGGGTTTGAACCATCAACCTTCTGGTTAGCAGTCAAACATCTTAAGGAATCATAAAAACTCTGAGCTTTGGTTTCTCATCCGTAGAATGGGGATCTGTATATTTCATTGAATCTCAGATGTCGTCAGTCATGTTGTTGTGTGCTGTCAAGTGAACTCTCACAATGACCCCATAGGACAGGGTAGAACTGTCCCATAAGGTTTCCTAGGCTGTGGGGGCAGATTACCAGGTCTTTTTTCCAAAGGAGCAACTGGTGAGTTCCAACCACCAACCTTTCCATTAGCAGCGAGCACTTAACCACTATGCCACTAGGGCTTCATCATCAAAACCAACTCCACTGCCATCAAGTGGATTCCAGCTCATAGCAACCCTATAGGACACTGTAGGACAGAGTAGAGCTGCCCCATAGGGGTTCCAAGGCTGAAAATCTTTACAGAAGCAGACTGCCTCACCTTTCTCCCACAGAGCAGCTGGTGGATTCGAACCGCTGACCTTTTGATTAGCAGTTGAATGCTTTAAACACTGCACCACCAGAGCTCCTTATCAGTCATATAGTACACATTAGTTTATATATTGTGAGAAAGAAAAAACACTGCCAATTACACTCTGACACTCCATCGATTAGAAGATACATTCTGGTTTCAGAGATGTTGAAATGTGAAAAGAAATGTGCATCTTAGACTCAGTGAAATCCAATACTCATCTCACGAGCTTGTTCTAAGAATTAAACCAGATAATATAAGTGAAGTATTTAGTGCCTGGCACAAAACAAGTGCTCAATAAATCTCAGCTATTTTTATGATTCAGGGTGGGGCAAGGAAGTGACCACAGGCAGGGGGATGAAGAGAAGCCTGGGGCCTGATGCCCACCCCCATGCCCCTGGCAGGGTGCCACCCTAGCAGGGGGCACAGGGAGAACCACCCATTTTTGGGAGCCACAAGAGAACAAAGGGCCCCGTCTGCACCCCGGAAGTCAGCCTAATCTCCAGGATGGATATGTTTTCATTTCTCAGAAGTTCCTGTTAGAGCGTGCCAAAGCGTTTTTCCCTTTACGATCGGGCAAACAAAGCAAGTTTACTTTGGGTGACCTTCTCACCACCACCCAGGGCCTGCCTGCCGAGTGTAAACACCCCACCTTCACCTTCCTCAAGGCTCTGGGCATAAGCCTGGAAAACTGAGCACCAGACCTCCTGAGGAGGAAGAGCCCACTCTGCCCCCTGTGACACCCTGTCCGAGTCTGGGCACATGGGAAGATCCTTGGAGAGGACAGGACCCTAAGGGTCATGAATGAACATCTCCCCCCATTTTATCGATGTAGAAACTGAGACCCAGAGAAGGGCAATGACACTCCAGGGGTGTCAAAGTGTGACAGTCCCCTGCCAAGCCTTTCTCCACATGTACATATCCCTGCTCACACAGCTCAGCCTGGTAGCTCGCTGGCTCTCTGTCTGTCTCTCTCTCCCTGACCTCCAATGCCTGGGACAGACAGGAAGCTTATCTCTGTCCTTTCACTCCTGCGTCACTGACTGGGCTGGGAAGTCTTTATGGATGAAGCCTCTCCTCACAGCTGGAGCAGCTGCTGAAGAGCAGTGACCAGGGCTTCCTGAGCCAGAGGGGCTGTGCTCTGGGCTTTTTTCTCCATCGGGAGTATTTGGAGGTGTGGGGTGGTGTTTACAGAACCAACTTTGGCCTCTTTCTGCAGACCCCATCTTTTCATATCTAGAGAAGGGGATTGAGGTAGAGTTGGGTTGTGGGACCAGGCCCAGAGGTTGGCAGGAAGGGGAGCAGACCCCCAGCTAGATCAGAACCCAGACTCCAGATGCCATGGGCCAAGCCATCCAATTTCCTCTCCTGGAAATTCTTCAAGAGACGATTCAGGTGCTGACCACACCTATGGTCCCTCTCATTTGAACTGGCCCAGTTCTCAGTCCTCCTGTAGAACGGAACCTCATGCCTCAGTGTGTAACCTTCAGGTGTGTGCAGGGCCTTGGGGCTTCACGTTATCTTCTGGTTTCCATGTCCCTGCCTGCCCCTCCCAGCCAGACCGTTCTCTCTCCTTCTCCTCTATTTACTGTTCCCTCTGCCTGGAATACTTTTCCCTCCATTTTGCCCCACACATGAATTCAGTTCACCTCTTCAGAGAAGTCTTCCCTACCCACAGTCACGTCACACTGTTTTATTTCCTTCAGAGTCCTTATCACTCTCCAAAATTATCGTTTTAAAACAATCTACCCATACTTTCCTCCCCTGAGCCGTTGCCTGCACCCCCACATACACTCTGAAGGGTACGTTCTTAATCATGACCATGTCGGGTCCAGGGACCATTTGTAACAGGTGCGCAGTAATACTTGTTGCATGTGTGAATACATGCTCCGCCGTCCTCAGCTCTGCTGAGCTTTGCCATCCCCTTCATTCCAGAAAAAAAGGCCCATGTTCCTACACATGCCAGGCCCTGCACTCCTCTCTCCCTCTCGCTCTCCCTCCTCGCTCTCCCTCGTCCCTCTTCCTCCCCCCCTCCTCTGGACTCCTCTTGGGACCCTGCCTATCAGACTGCACAGGAGGTGCCGGAACCAGAATGTCTCCCCAGGATTATTTTCAATGGTTTCCTGGAGTGTTCACCTGGGTAAGAATCAGGAAAGAGAGGACACTCTAATCCCATTTGTCTAAAACTATATAATCTTTCCCAATCACTTAAATGGTGCCTGTGTCTCTAATTACAGAGCAGGCTGGGAGGAACACAGGCACAATTTCCAGCCAACCTCAGGCAGAGGGACACTTTTGTTGCTCGTGGGGGCCTGCAGGGCCTCCAGCTCGGGAGCCAGGACTCCAGATACCCGCGCCACAAGCTCACCCGAGACAGACTGGCTTGTCCGTCTAGCCAGAGACTGATCCCCACTACCCTGGGAAGGATCAGCCGCATTGAATGTTCCCCATCGGGCCACATGTGAGACACATTTGGGGACATCCATAATCTCAGCGTCCTGATTCTACCTACCACTGTTGTGAGAATGAACTGGTTCTGGGGAGGCTGGCCTAATTTCTCAGGTTACTGGGTGCCACATACAGATTGCCCTCAACTGCTAAACTAGAAATTTGGTTGTTCAAACACATCCAGAGGCCCGTGGAAGAAAGGCCTAGAGATCTGCTTTTGTAAAAATTGTTGTTAGTTGACATCAGAATTAACTCAGTGGCAATGGGATGGTGTTTTTTGTTTTTGAACTTCTCAGGGTGGTATTGTTGGTGAACCTGTCCCGAGAGCACAGGCTATACAATTCCAGCTTCTTGGGAGCAAACTCTCCAGGAGGCCTGGGAGCTAACAACCTGGAGGGTCAGAACTTCACTTCCCAGAACTGTGTCCGGTGGGTCATGAGATGGGGAAAGACCTTGTGGTTGTCTGCCCAGCCCTCCACCCCTGCCCCCAGGCAAGCAAGCAGTCAGTCTCAGTCTCAGTGTGTGCCTTTCTCCACCTTGGCACTGAGAGAGCAATTTCAGTGACATCCATGGCTTAACTACAATGACATCTTCACTTCTTAAAGGCCTTTTGGTTCCTGAGCTAATTAAAAGCCTTAGACAGGAGGACACACTTAATCCTATTAATGACTTCTGGGCAGGAGCTGGTGCCTCCAAGGGAGTGCCTTTGGAACCACCAGCCATTTGCTCAGGTGCCTGGTGACTGTTTATCAACCCTTTCAAGAGATTAAGTTGTATGCAGGAACAGCCCAGTTAGCTGATGGATCCAGGAGGCTTAGGAGTGTCCTGGTGACAGCGGAGCCTGAGGCCAGCCAGTATCTTGGCTTATCCAGACTCCAAGGCCGCTGTTCTCCAACTTTCTGCTCTTCAGCACCATTGGTGGTAATTGCTGTCCAGTGGATTCCTACTCATGGTGACCCCGACTCATGGTGACCCCGACTCATGGTGAGCCATGTGTGCAGAATAGCCCTGCTCCATATGGCTTTCAAGTTTGTGACCTTTCAGAAGCAGATCATAGATCTTTCTTCCGAGGTACCTCTGGGTGGGTTTGAATTGCCAATATTTTGGCTAGTAGTCAAGCATTGAACTGCACCACCCAGGCACTCCTCAGAACCATTAGGGAGGAAGACTTGATGGTTGATGAAAGGAGGGGTCCTCCTCTGATCTCTGCTGTTCAATCCCGCCCTTTAGTACACAGGGAAGTTAGGTACAGTCCTTGCCCTGAAGGATCTCAAAGTCCAGTGGGGTCACAGATACGTGAGCAAACAATGATAGCACCAAATTTGATTTGCCACAATGGAGGCAAGCACTCAGTGTCCAGTGAGTAGCATAGGAGTGGAACTGCCTTAGGCTGGAGGTCAGAGAAAGCTTTCTGGAGGAGGAGACATCTGAGCTGAGAGATGAAAAATGAGAGTTAAGACACTGACAATCCCCCCATTGAGGGAGCTCTGTTGAGAGAACGGATATGGAATCCCCTAACGTGGTATCTGTTTCAGATTTGAACATAAGGCTGCAAGAATGGAAATAAAAGTTCCCTCATCAACTTATACAGTGGTTGGCAACGCCTAAACAAGATGCCCAGGTCCCAGGAACAAAGCTGTCGGTTCCAGGGCTGGCTCCAGGGCGCGCCTGCATCAAGCCCCTACAGGCAGCATTCAGAGAACAGAAATTAACAAGGGAGACTAGATGGCGAATGTCTCTTTAAAAGAAGAGGGCTGAGTCCTCGAGCCCTGCCCTCTTCTCATGAATATTAAGCTATTGTGAATATCGATGTGGGGGCGTGGCGCCCTGGCCGGCTAGGCTAACCAGCCGGGGGTTCCCGATTTCACAGTGGGGGAAAGTGACAGAAGTGCAGGGCGAGAAGCAGAGGAAGCGCGAGCACCTGGAGGTCACCCAGTCTCGGGGGACTCCCCAGGCCCTCAGCCCCACCCCCGGGCTCCCCATGGAAGCCAGCTGTGCCCCGGGAGGAGCAGGAGGAGGAGGAGTCGGCTAGATGCCCGCGGTGCGCCCGGGGCCCCTGAGCCCAACCCTCCCGGCGCCGCTGCCCTGAGGCCCGCGCCCCGCGCCCCCCAGCCCGGGCCGCCCGCCTCCGCCCGCTCCTCCCCGGGGGCTTCGCCCCGGGCGCGCAGCCGCCCTGGAGTGAGGGGAGCCCGGCCGAAGGGGGTCCCCGGAGCCCGCCGCGATGGACGCCGTCTTGGAGCCCTTCCCGGCCGACAGGCTGTTTCCCGGATCCAGCTTCCTGGACTTGGGGGATCTGAACGAGTCGGATTTCCTCAACAATGCGGTAAGATGGGGGGTTGTCTGCGTCCCCCTCCCGCCGCTCCTCACCCCTCTTCACGGCGCCCTGGGCCCGCATGACTGGACAGGAGCGAGGCAGGGTCCTCTGGAGGGACACGTGCTCGGAGCTCTGAGATTTGGCAACTAGATGCCTTGACACTTGTCTAGACCCCGAGCTCGCCCCGGCGCGCACCCTTTCCGGGGACTCTGAACAGAGATACTTTGGCCCTCGCCTTCTAGGGCAAAAGGAACGTCGAGGCGCCGAGGCCATCTTTAAAATCTCTCTTTAAAAGAAAAGAGACGAGTCCTGGGATACGAGCTCGAGACACTAGTCCTCCAACCACCTCCTCTAGCTGCTCCCCTACCATACCACCCTGGGGTTCTGGAACCAGCTTGGACGCAAAGTGGTGGCGCCCTTTCGTGCGCCCTGTAGAACCTCAGTGGCTCCGCGCTGGTTCTCCGCTGGAGGGCGCACAGCCGAGCATTTAGAGCGCCAGAGACCCCGCGCCCCGGGGGCCAGAGCCAGACCTGGAAACTTAAGGGTGCAGCCCCAGCTGCCGCGGGGAGTCGGGCCTGAGATGCTCTGTGGAGGAACCCAGCTGGTCAGGGCAGCAAAGGTTTCAGCTCAGGGGAGGAAAGGCTCTCTCTCTAGGTCAGTGCTCTGTCTCTGCCCCTCATGTCTCGCTGACTGTCTGTCTCTGTCTCTTCATTTTCTCTGTCGCGGAGCTTGTCTTTCTCCTCTTCCTCACTGTTGTCCTCCCTCCCTAAGGAAAGGGGCTTCTTTCTCTTCTTCCTTTCCTCCCTTCTGAAGCTCAGCTCTGTGGTCTGAGGAAGAGCACGGGCTCAGTAAAAGGAGAAATATTGGGGCTCAGAGGGGCCTGCCCCATGACATGAGGGCTGCTTGGGGAATCTGGTGGGAGCCCCTTATTCTGTGAACCCTCAGTCCCACCCCCTTCATACTTCCCACACACACACACTCCAGTGATCATCTTGGGCATCTCTCCCCGCTGGCCTCTATCTCCTCAGAATAAGGTAAACTTGGCCAGACAAGTACCAAGTCCATAGAGACTTACAGGGCAAGAGAGCTGGGGCCTGGGCATCTAACCTGCTCCAGACTACCAAACTGATGGGGGAAACTAAGGCCAAAGGACAGAACCTAAGACAGGAGGGCACAGGGTGTGAGGTTAAGTAGCACACCCCGATCACCCTGCTCCCTGAGCTCCCTGAGCAAGGCCCCTCACCCCAGTCAAACCTGGCCCTGCCAACAGACCTAGGTTCTGGTCCTGGCTCTACTGCTTCATCCCGTGAGGTCAGGACAGGCCACTCACTCTGCTTCCTGGGCCTCAGCCTCTTTGTCTGCAAAATGGGAGAAAGGTTGGATCCAATCTTTCTAAGAATGGTTCAGGCATAGACCCAAGGAATAAAGCAGCAGGGGGCTGGGGGGTCCACACACTCCTGGGTTTGGTAGGAAGTACCGGTCAGAGGGAAGGCATTTGTCAGCCCTCAGACCCTGGCAGCCAAGGAGGGCCATAAAGCCAGGATACACCCCCTGGGTGCTTCCCCCAGCCCTGGGCAGCACTGAATTGCACTTTCTTCTGAATGAACTGTGCAGCCTGCAGCCTCTTCCTTGGGCTCCTTTCAGCCCTGCATCCCCAGCTGCTATCTGGGCCTTGGTCCAGCGCAGGAAATCAAACAGTGGTGTCCCACACTGGGGCTCTGGCAAGGGGAAGCCCTGCCGGGGAGCCTCCTGTGCCTGGAGCCTACAAGACCGGGCAAGACAGAGGGAGGGGAAGAGGCGTCTAAGGGGAGACAGAAAGAACCCTTGGGCTGAGGATATGAAGACTGGCCTAGCCAGGCCAATCCAGAAAAGTGACTATTCTTCCTCAGGGCCTTGGTTTCTGCATCTGAAAAATGGGGTTATTTGAAGTTTCCCCACACCCCTTGTAGTAGAGATATGCAGAGAAAATGAATATAATGAGCTTAGCATGATGCCTGGCATATAAAAGTCTGTAATTATTAACTTGTCCCAGAGACTAGATGAGGGTTGGTGGTAAGAAGGAGACCTGGCGGCATATTGGTTAAGCGCTCAGCTACTAACCAAAAGGTTGGCAGATCAAACCCACCAGCTGCTCTGCAGGGCAAAGATATGGCAATCTGCTTCTGTAAAGATTTCCAGCCTTGGAAACCCTGTGGGGGAAGTTCTGCTCTGCCCTTTAGGGTCACTATGAGTCAGAATTGACTCCACGACTATGGGTTTGGTTTGGTGGTAAGAATTACTCAGCTAGGAGTTTCTGTGTGATCTTGAACAGGTCATTTTCTTTCCCAGGAAGGGAACTGTAGCCCATTTTGCACTCTGGAAGTAGAGTTTCCATTTCAATGTCTAAGGTCCCTTCCAGCTGGGATCCCATACCATCCCCACTCCCAGATCTCTCTTCATTTTGCCTGATGATAGAAAATTGTTACCAGGGTCAAGGAGGTGGGCAGGGATAGAGTCCATGTGCTTCTCAGTCTGGAAGATGGAGAACAGGGTATTCACTATCTTTCTTAAAAACCCAGATAAAAGCCTCAAAGTCAAGTGGAAAACAGGTGTGCTCTGTTTCTCTGCACAAAAAACAAAAAATCAAAATGTACATTCACCCTGAATACATCTGGGTGATTCCCAGGCCCGGGGCAGGAGGCCTCAGGTGTGTTTGGTATCTTGGTGGTTTTGTTCTTCTGTGACATCTTCATGCTGCTGCAATCCTGTTTAAGTGATTCTCAGAAACAACTCTCTGAAGGGACTGCCCTTCCTGCCAGATGGGAGGGTTTCTTCTTTCCTTACTCCCCCAAAGACCCTGATGTGGCCCACCTAGGAAAAACAAAAACAAAACAAAACCACCAGTCACTATGAAGAGAGTTGCAATCCATGGCTACCCAATGTGTGTCAGAGTAGAACTAAGCTCCACAGGTTTTCAATGGCTGATTCTTCTGCAAGTGCATCTCCTGGTCTTTCTTCCAAAGCACCTCTGGGTAGCCTTGAACCTTCAACCTTTTGGTTAGCAGCCGAGCATGTTAACCATCTGCATCACCAAGGGCTGCCACAGAGCCCTCTTCTATAGTGCTTTGTGATCGGTCAGCCCTTTGGTCTGGTGCTCAGAAAATGGCAATATGGGGCCAGAAGGAGAACAGGTCGTGTCTCTAGACCTGTGTGCCTCTTGCCTCCTTCCTCTGGCTTAGGGGCAAGGATGACTCTGGTTTCTCTAGATGGAAATGGCTTTGGATCCCAGAGAAGCCCCAGCTGGGAGGGGGTGGGAAGGAGAAGGGAGAGGAAGAGCAGTTCTTTCTGTTGTCTCTGGAGGGGAGCAGCAGGAAGCTGCAAGGATGTTTGCCCAGATCACTCACCCACCCCCTAGCAGCTGGAAGGCCAGGTGTGGACCCAGGGACCAGCCCCAGGAAAGGAGGTGTGAGGGCTAAGCCTGATCCCTGCTCCCCAGGCTCCCAGCCCCGGCTTCCCCTGAACTCATTAGAGAAGCAGAAAATCCCCCTCCCCCAACCGTGCCTTTGGGGAATTTCAGGAGATTAGAGAAGTATGTGTGTTTGGATACTCCTGTCTGTGTGTGGGCCTTTAACAGCCCTTAAAAGGGGAGCTCTCTATATGTGTGTATGTTTCTCTTTAAATTCTCACCCACTGGGAAGAAAGCAGAGGGGGCTGGGGTAGTCTGGTCTGAGAAGTGTCCACTACAAAATAACTAACAGAGAAAAACAACACCAACAATAAAACAGTTGCCCTTGAGTTGGCCCTGGCTCATGCGACTCCGCGGACCGCAGAGTAGAACTGTACTCCATGGGGCTTTCAGTGGCTAATTTTTCAGAAGTAGGTCTCCAGGGCTTTTTTGTGAAGGACCTATCAGTGGACTGGAACCTCTAACCTTTTGGTTAGCAGCTAAGCGCTAGCCCTTTGAACCACCCAGGGACTCCAGTAGAGAAAGTGATGGGCCACATCTCATGGCTCCTGTTTGGGAAGGGAGACCTCCCTGGCTCCCTACCCCTCCACCAAAATACTGAGTTTGGTTCAGGTGGGATTTATTTGTTTTTTGTTATTGTTTTTGGTTTTTGCTTCTTCCACTGGGATATAAGCTCCATGAGGGCAGGGGCTTTGTCTGTCTTACTCACAACTGTAGTCCCAGTACCTGGGACAGTGCCTGGCAAAGTAGGTCTCAACCAACCACTGTTGCATGAATGAATGAAAGAGGGCCTGGACGCCAGCCACATTTTTAAAGGAAGACGGAAAGGGGCACTTAAGCTCACCCACTTCCAGCCATCAGAGTCGTGCAGCCCATGCTAGCCCTGTGATTCGGGAAGTGCTGTCCATGCCTTCCAATGAATTGTCATTGCTTGAGCCATCACCGCCCTGCAGCCTCAGCCCCTGCAGCCCCTGGAATAGGACAGTCTGGAGCTGGCTGATTCATAGGGGCTTTGAACTGGTGATTCAGGCTTCATCCCTGAGCACTGGCTTTAGGGCTTCCACCTTTCTCAATTTCTTCATCTTTGCCTTGCTCTGAGACTTCTGGATCCACACTCATCTAACTTTAAACCAAGCTCTTCCAAGCCCTGCCTCAGAGCCTTTGCACGTGCTCTACCTTCCGTCTAGAATATTTTCCTTCTGTTTCTTTCCATCTCATCCTTCTGTTCTCAGCTCAAATCTCACCTCTTCCGAGGAGCCTCCTGACTACCAAAGTGAGAGTCCTATTATTTTCTGTTAATGCCTCTTTTTTTTTTTTTTTTTTTCCTTCGCAGCCCTTATCCCCTCCTTTGGTTCTCTAGTGCCTCTCTAACAGAAAATACCACAAATGGGTGACTTCAACAAACAGGGATTTATTCTCTTACAGTTTTGGAGGCTAGAAGTCTGAGTTCAAATTGCGAGCTCTAGGGGGCTGGATGAAAGCCCCTTGACCTTGGGCTTTAGCTCTGCCTCTTGCTTCCAGCCCACTGAAGCTGGAGGCTTTTCTTAACTCAGGCAGCTGCTGGCTGCTGAGGCTGGCAAATGCAAGGTCAACAATTAAAAAGCCACCATCCCAAGATTATCAAACAATACAGCAGGCCACTAGTTCAAGGCCAGAAAAAGTCCCAATATTGGCAGGGCATGGCAGGCTGCTGAATGAAGACTCAGCTACATGAGAGGTCCAGACATGCCAAAAAGCTGCAGAGACCTTTCTCAAAACATCTTTTATATACCAGAAGCAGATCACATTCCTAAGGCAGCTACTCAGCTGTTCCAGTAGATTCCACCATGGAGTTGATTACCAATCTCATCATGGGAACAACTACATCCAGCTGGTTCAGCCACTCAAAACCAGACCCTGTCAAGTTGACATATAACCTTAACTACCACATCCCCTAAACCAAACCCACTGCCACTGAGTCAATTCCAACTCACAGAGACCTTATAGGACAGAGTAAAATTGCACCTAGAGGGTTTCCAAGGTTGTAATTTTTACAGAAGCAGACTGCCTCATCTTTCTCCCATAGAGGGGCTAGTGGATTCTAACCACCAACCTTTTGGTTAGCAGCCAAGTCCTTAACTACTGTACCACCAGTGCTCCTTGCCCTTATCCCAGTTTACAGTTATTCTACTGGCTTATTGTTTATTTGCTCCCTGAGAAAATTAGTGCCATGAGGACAGGGACCATGGCAGTCTTGTTCATTGCCATAAACCTAGCACAGTATCTTGACATAAAACAGATTCTCAGTATGGTAAACCCCCTGTAACCCCCTGTGCCAGTGTTGTTGTTAGCTGCCTTCAAATTGGTCCCTGACTTATGGTGACCTCATGCATAATGGTACCCCTCCTGATCACTTGGGGGTCAAACCATTGTGATCCATAGGATTTTTCCATTGGCTGATTTTGAAGAGTAGATTGTGAGGCCTTTTCTCCTAGTCCACGTTAGTCTGGAAGCTCTGCTGAAACGGGTTCAGCATCATCGAAACACGCAAGTCCCCACGGACAGATGGGTGGGGGCTGTGTGTGGTCAAAAGTTCTCAGTCACATAAGATGTGGGATTATGTTATTGAAGAATTAATGAAAAGAGGTGTTTTTCAGTTAGCCTGTACTTTCATGCACACACACACGAGATATATATATATATATATCACAAAACCTTACTGCACGCAGCAAACTCAACTGAGAAAGACCCAAATGAGCTCCAAGCAGTGACTTCTTTATCAACCCCACAGACAGGTATTGTGCCTACCTTTGTTTGAGACTGGGCCTGGGCATAGGACAGAACCCAAGTGCCAGTCACATTGTAGTGAACTTCACTCTATTCAAGGACTTACTGCATTTATAGAGAAAATTACTTGAGATTGGGGCAGTCTTTGGAAGAGAAGAGGAGATTGTTAAAATAGTGAGAGATGAGTGTTCAAGATATGTATTGATAATTCCAGTGAAGGCCTTAGGGGCTCGGGGTCCTGGTCTGGCTAGCCCTGAGGATGGTGGATGCCAGGCCCCTCAAAAATAAGGTCTGTACCCCAAACTGCTGTGAGGTCCCTCCGGCTTCCCTGGACCAACTGGGGATTCACTTGTTTTAATACACACATCCATTCCTCCAACAACCAGGCCCTGAAGGAATGCCTTTGCTGGTGCCAGGGTTACACAGATGAAGAACATATACCCTGCCTCCAGGCACTGTCACCCAAAGAAGGGAAACAGTGTCAGCACCATGATGGGTGCCATGATGGAGCAGAGACTGGCAGGGAGGGCTAAGGATGCTGGCCTCACACGGGACGTCAGGATAGGTTTCCTAGAGGAAATGACTCTGTACCTCCCTCCCCGAGTTTCCTCATACCTATCAGCAAGATGGGGGGACCGTGGTTTGGTGGTAGAATTCTCCCCTTCCATGTAGGAGACCTAGTTTGATTGTCAGCCAATGCACCGCATGGACAGCCCCCACCCATCTGTCCGTGGGGACTTGCGTGTTTCAATGATGCTGAACCTGTTTCAGCAGAGCTTCCAGACTAACGTGGACTAGGAGAAAAGGCCTCACAATCTACTTTTCAAAATCAGCCTATGGAAAAATCCTATGGATCACAATGGTTTGATCCCCAAGTGATCATGAGGGTGCCATTATGCATGAGGTCACATAAGTCGGGGAGCAATTTGAAGGCAGCTAACAACAACATTGGCACAGGGAGTTACTGGAAAGTATTTCAGCAGGGAGGACTGGGGATGAGACTTAGAGAGGTGAGGGTACCTTCACTTTCTGTTCAAGGTCAGGGGAGTCCTTCAAAAAGAGGAGGGAACAGTCTTCTCTCTCATTCTTGTTTTTGTTGGAACTTTGCCCTCCAGGGCAAGGAAAGTTTTGGATCTTGGATATCAGAGGAGGCCTTGACTTCATCCTCATCCACTCCTATCCTTTGGGTATCTGTGGATGCTTAGAGGTTTGGGGGCAGAGCCAGCTCTCCGCCCAGGACAGCACATTGCCTTAGCTGTGAGAGGAAAAGCCCTACCACTGTACCCCACACCCTCTCCTCATCCTTGTGGGGGGATGCTGCTCCCTCGCCTGCCTAGACACTTGGACTTTGCTCCCAGCAGGGTCTATTCATGCCTGGCCTGGCCTGACTGCTGTTCCAGGAGAGGGTAGGATGAAGGACAGCCTTCTTTGTGTCCTTTGCTCCCTAGGCTGGGTGCCTCCTGCGAGCCTGGGTACCTAGGCCCTCCCAGAGCATCCCTCTTGGGGACTAAACCTTGCCCCTGAACCTCCCTCAAGAACCTAGCTGCAGATGCTGGAGAACAGGCTGTTCTGGAAGTCTCTGGACTCCAGAGGGCAGGATGGAGGAAGAAGATTTTGGTGGAGCTAAGTCAAGACCTTGAGCATTGCCCTGGCTGGAATACCATGTAACTTCCTTGAGCAGCTAGGGGGAGCCAGAACAAATGGAGGCTTCTTGACCCTTGACCAGAATTCAGGGGGAAGAGGGGGTGGGAATATCTGGTTCAGTAGAAGCTAGTGGGGCAGGATATGGCCTGGGACTCTTGACTCACAGAGAAAACACGTCAGAGGTGTTGGTTTCCTTGGAATGTCAAAGATCTTTGTCCCCATGGCTTGGACACACCATGTCACCATGGCCTGGGCACACAGCTTGAGGGCTAGAGCAGTCATGGGCTTCCCCGCTGCCTGGTTCAGGGTGCCCCCTGCCCCAACTCTCTGGGGACAGAGCCCTCACCGCCACTTCTTTGGCCCTTGGCTGTTGGCCCAGAAGCCATTTCACCCATCCCAGAGAGGCTGACACATCTGGGCTGGGATGTGTGGTCCAACATCACAGCTGGACAGCAGCAGCCAGGCCCCTCCTCCCCTTCCAAAAGAATAACAAAACTGAGAGCAGCAGTGGAGTCAGCAGGCCCTTCGGGCCCTCGTGGAGACCAGGAGGCCGTTCAGGGCAGCGATCGCAGGGCTTTGCTGCAGAAGTCTGGGCCTCTGCCCGAGTCCTTCTCTCTGCCTGGAATGTCCTCACCTCCTGCCCCTAACTTACTGCGTGACCTCAGGCAAATCACTCCCCCTTCCTGGGCCTTACTGAACTAGACTGAAAGTTCTTTGAGAGCAGGGAGTGTTGATCCATTATTTTTGTCTATTCCCTAGATCTGGTTACAGTGACTAACTCATACAATGCTCAGGACATGCTTATTTAGTGGTTGGATAGATCGGTGGAAGGGAGGGAGGGGGGAAGGAAGGGAGAGATGAGTAGAAAGGAGGTGATAAAGAATGAATGTGTGGGTGGATGGAAGAGTGGGTAGAAGGAAGGGGAGAGGATGATGGAGCGTGAATGGGCGAATGAATGGATAGAGGAGGAAAGGACACCTCCAGTTTTGATGATCCTTACTCTTTTTTTAATGGATTTTATTTATTTACTTACTTATTCAAGCAATCAATCTTAACCTAAATCCCACATCTACCTTTCACTTTATCACGTGGGGCTTATTATTACTATTATGAAACATATTATGCACACCAAAGAATATATATATATATGTAATGGATAGAGATGAGTTACAAAGTGTAATAAAGTGGACATCTGATACTCAGTGCATCACTTAAGAAATAGACCCCACTCTGGATCCCTTGATCTCTGAGAGCCACAAGGGTTTGGGGAAGAGGAGGCTGTAGGCCATGGACCACCCCACTCTGGGTAGACTCTGATTCAGGAGAGTCCTGAGACCTAGTGCTCACTGCCAGGCTCCCTGACCAGACAGTGGGGCTGCAGGTCACATGGCAGGTTCCTGGACAAGCACAGAGGCGCTGAGCCATTCTGGGTCAGGAGACAGGGAGGTTGTGAATGATCGGTTCTAGCTCCTCACAGACCTGGGAGCAAGAACAAACCCTGGCTCTCACCACTGGTCATCCGGACGAGCTTGCGTGAGTGCCCTGACCTCTTATTTTCCTCATGCATAAAGTAGGGATGCCCATGAAACATAGGGTTCTCATGAGAATTCAGTTAGATAACCTCTGTAGCTATTCAATTAGATAAGCTTTGTGTCTAAGGCTGGGAGCCTCTGGGGGTGCACATGGTTAACACTTGGCTGCTAACCAAAAGGTTGGAAGCTCAAATCCCCTCAGAGTCATCTCAGAAGAAAGACTAGCAATCTACTTCCAAAAAATCAGCCATTGAAAACCCTATGGAACCTAGTTCTACTCTGACACACATGGGGTCACCATGTGTTGAAGTCGACTCGATAGCAACTAGCATAGGGCTGAGCACATTTCCTGGCACATGGGACCACAAAAAAAAAAAAAAAAAAAAAAACCTCCAAGGAACTGGAAGTTTGTTCAGCCAGGAAGAGGGAGTCATTGACAGTTCTGAGTTCTTCTCTGTCTGTTGCAGGGCTGGGAGGTCTGGACCCCATTAGGGAACCTCATCTGTTAGCTTTCTAGATCATCAGGGACCCTCACCCACAAGGGAGACAGAACTGGGGACCCTCGCTGAGCCCAAGGCGATTCAAGGCAGCAGCTGGCCCCAGGCCCGTTCTCTCCTCTGCCCTCCACCCCATGCCTTAATGTGACTCTCGCACTGGGCAGGAGCACCAGTTTCCTTCTGGCTCTCTCATTCCCAGCACTTGGGGCCAGGCTGTTCCTCATTGGAACTTGGGGGCCAGGGCTGGGAGCTCCAACCTAAACCATATCCTGCTCCCAGGCCCAACCCCAGGACCTTAGCAGGGCTCCTTTACCCCACTGTTTAGCTCTGGATCCTTCACTATCAGGTAAAACATGTCCCTATTGACCCCTAGGTCTACAGGGATCTGAACCATTCTGAGCTCAGCCCAGCCCAGCCTGGCATCCCATCTCCCTGGCCCCTGGCCCTCCCACCCATCAGCTGAGACAGGATGCCCAGAGCCCCCTCATCAGCCATGCCCTGAGGCTGCCCCCCACCCCAGAGGAGGCCCAGCCCTGCCCTCTGCCGCCCCAAAGCCTTCACCCCTTTCCCTTCCAGGGATTCAAATCACTTCCACATTTGGGCTCTGGCAGGCACTATCTGCTCAGAACTTTCTCCTCCCAGTTAGCTCAGGCTCTCATCTCCCCCCGCCCGGCAGGGTCAACCCATGGGGTCTGCAGAAAGGGGAAGGACTCCTGCCTTCAGCAACCCCTTCAGAGGACTGAGAGGAAGCTGGCCGAGAGGAGCAGTGGACACCAGGCCCTCCCAGAGAGAGATGGAAGAGGAAGGGCAGTGGGGGTGGAGTGGAGGCCGAGCTTGAGCAAGCATAAGAAGATGAGGGGTTGGGGGGAGGGAAGGAGCGAGGTAGTTCCCAGCTCAGCACATTCCTGAGACATCTGGACGGGTTGGAAGGGCCCCAGCTGGCCTGCAAGGCTGTGGCTCCAACTTCTCCACTTTGTGATGTCAGGATCCAGCGTCCTCCCTCTCCTCGGGGTCCCACTGACCTGGGGTCCACCTTGGGGCTGAGTGCTGGGGTCTCCTCCCCAGACCCTTTGTCCTCAGAGAGCAAGGAGGAAGGAGGCCTCTAGGGTAATGGAAGAAAGCGTCACCTTCCCCAGAGGTGAGCTTCACATGGGATAGGAGGCAGACATGGAAGACCCATGATTTGCTCACCCAATTCAAGAAGACCCTTCCCTGCTTAACTCTTCTATCTCAGTTAGAGTTGGAAAGGAGAAAGAGGCAGAGGAAGATCTCTAGAAATGGCTGCTTGTCTTGAACTGCGTGATGCTGGGCAAGTCCGCTCCCTTCCCTGGGCCTCACTTTTCCTCATCTGTAATAATCATCATCATCATCATCAGTTGCCATGAGACAATTCTGACTCAGAGTGACTCCATGTGTGTTACAGTAGGACTGTGCTCCATGGGGATTTTAATGGCTGGTTTTTCAGAAGCAGATCATCAGACTTTTCTTTCCAGGCACCTCTGGATGGACTCAAACTTCCAACCTTTTGGTTAGCAGCCAAGCACCTTAATTGCTTGCACCACCCAGGGTTTCCTAGGGCTAGTAGTTATTAAGCAAATAGCTAACAGTGATTATTAGGCTCTTGCCATGTGCAATATTTTGACCTAAACACTTTGCACCACCCAGGATCTCCAGGAAGAATCATGTTATTGTTAGGTGCCATCGAACCAATTCCAACTCATAAGCACCCTATAGGACAGAGTAAAGCTGCCCCATGGGATTTCCTAGGCTGATCTTTACAGGGGCAATTCACCAGATCTTTCTCCTGCAGTGGGTTTGAACTGCCAGCCTTTTGGTTAGCAGCTGAACACTTAACTGTTATGCCACCAGGCCTTCTTAAGAATAATAATAGCTACATTTAAGGAGAACTTCCTACATATCTTGCATTACTCCCATTTTATAACTGAAACTGAGGCTCAGAGAAGTCAAGGAACTTGACAAAGGCAGCAGAGCCAGGATCAGAACTGGGTCTGTTTGCCTCCCTTCTTGAAACCACTGAACAACACTGCTTCTACAGTAAGAGGGGTTGGACTGAATGATGCCAAAATTCCTTTCAGCTCTATAATTGTCATGATTTCTTTTGTTTGGTTGTTTGGCCCTCATGGGGCTCTTCAAGAAGGGCAGGGGGAGGCATTAGTCACACACTGAGTGGGGTAGGAGGGCAGAAACAGCTGGCTTTGGAGCATCTGGTGGGACAGGAGTCTTTGGAGGCCCCACCCCCGGGAGCTCTGACAGGTCCAAGCCCCAGGGGCTGGAGTCACAGCCTAATCCCCAGCCGGGCCCAAGGGTCCCACACCTTCCCTGAAGGAAGAGAGTAAATAAAGACAGAGAATGTGACTCCTTCCAAAAATAAAACCTGAGGACAACGCAGACAGGCCTGGACCTCTGGAAGCAGAGGCCGAGCGACGAGTGCACGGAGTTAGAGGGAAGCAGCCAAGGGAATCCCAGCCAGAGCTGGGCGGCAGGCTCCAGCCAAGGGCTTTCCAGCTGGCCGGAGGCCAGGAGAGCAGCTTCCAGCAGGCTGGCTACAGGCTCGTTCTTACCCTTGGGCTGGCCTGAACCTGGGGCTCCTCCTGCACTCGCTTGGGGGGCTGTGGTCCCCAGATGCCTGATCTGGCTGAGGTTTAAGAATGAAAAGGCCCTGGAGAGGAACAGCCTGAGAACGGCTACAGCAAGTCCCGCTAGGGAGGAGCCAAGGGAAGGAATCCAGGCGAATGGAAACTCTGCCTGGAGCAGCAGCAGGCTGGCATTGGAGCGGAATTCAGGACATTCATTCCTGAAGGCTCAGCTGCAGAGAAAAGGGCCTCAGTCCGTTAGCTCACCGACACATTCCTTTATTCACCCACTCATTCAGTCAGCATTTACTTACTCAACAAACATGAGCACCTACTGTGTGCCTGGACCCATGCTAGGCTTTGGAGATTCAGGTGAGAAATGGACACAGTCAAAACATAGAAACAGCATAGCTGGGCCATTTCAAGCTACAGTAAGGAACTTGAACTCTATCCTAAAGGCAATAGGGAATCATTGATGGATATTGAGCAGGGGAGTGGCATGGTCATATGTATGTTTCAGAAGATCCTCTTGATTCAAGGGGAGAATGACCTGGAGAGAAATGAGAGTTCAGGCCATGAGCCTACCTTCATAAAAGAAGTGGTCACCCTACTAGACAGGCAGCCTTGTGAGGGCCTTTTGTTCATCTGTACATCCACAAAAAACAATGTCACTGCCATCGAGTCAATTTCAACTCATAGCGACCCCTCCTTGGGTTTCCAAGGTAGTATCACTACGGAAATAGATTGCCCAACCTTCCTTCCAAGGAGTGGCTGGTGGGCTAGGCAAATAGCAGGTACTCATGAATGAATGCATGAATGGTGAATGAATGAATGTGATTGGATGCCCTATATTCTCCAGAGCCCCCAGTGCCAGCCCTGGCACTTGGTCTCCAGTGACCTGAGCTGTCCCCACAGGGATCCTCCAACCACTGCATAGGGACCAATGACTCCAGCAGCCAGGCTGTGGGCTGCTGTGCCCTCAGTGGTGCCAATCACAGCTAATCCCAGCCCCAGGTGGCAGCAGTTACTGCCATTACTTCCTCCTGCCCAGACAGTGCCTGGCGCCTGCCTGTGGACTAGACCACAGCACAGAGGCCGCCTGGTCAGAAGATGCCAGGGCCTGGCCGGGAACCTACAGGTCAGCTCTCCACTTGCCTGAGGGCCTTGTGGTCTAGCCAGAAGGGAGAACTGGAGGGCCACGCAGGCAGGGCTGGGGCTCTACAAAATACACTCCCTCCCCAGGAACCTGCTCTGCACAGAAGCAGCCTGTGCACAGAAGACGCCAGCCTGCTCCTTCCTCTCCCCCTTCCTTTCTCAGGCACACACCGACACAGAAAAGCTCAGTCCTCCCATTGCCCTCTCCTCCAATCCCGACTATCACTGTCCCAGCTCCAGGCCAGCCTGGGACTCCCAAACCTTCCTCACTGAAGGTCACATGACTGTCATCTCAGGCTCGTGGCTTGGTGAGGTCAGCTTTCTGTTTTGCCATGCTGTGAGATGTTTGTGTAAGCACGTGCACGCATCTGTGTGTCTAAGTGACTGCATATATGTGTGCACATGTGAATCTGGGATCACATCTCACGAGGTGTCCTTGTTGGTTCTGTGTTAGTCCTTGACCATATCAGCTCTTGTAAACCTACGAGGATGAGTCTGCGTGTGGTAGCATCTGTATATGGAATTGTCTGAATGCCTCACCGTGTCAGAAGGACGCTCACAGCCCTATGTCCGTAACATGTGCCTGCATGTGCACAGAGAGAGAGAGAGAGAGAGAGAGAGAAGCATTTCTGCTTATTTGGACTTGGGCTCTGTGGTGAGCAGTTCAGTAGAGGGAAATATGAAACCTCAGCAGCCGCCTGTGGGGAACAGGCTGAGAGTGAGGTTGGAGGCTGGAACATTGTGCTCCCCCTACCCCCACTCCCTGCCAGGAAGGCTCCAGGGACCCAGAGAGATGGTATCACCCCTTGCCAGTCTCCCAAGAAGCCAAAGCAGAGGAAAGGAGCCCCCTTTCTGATCCACTTCACCCTGTCCCTCAAGAGGAGCACGGATTATAATAGATGGGGATCAGGCCCAGAGGGGAGATGCCACCTGCCCAGACCAAAGCTGGGTCTCGAATTGGGCTTTTTTTCCCATCACAGGCCAGTCTTCAAGTCTAGCTTAGGGAAGTGGAGTGAGTGCTGGGTCCACCAACACCTTGTTGTTGTTGTTGTTATATGCCGACGAGTTGGGCAATCCTACTTCCGTAGTGATACTGCCTCGGAAACCCAAGGAGGGGTCGCTATGAGTCGGGGCCGACTCGATGGCATATAACAACAACAACATGTTGGTGGACCCAGGACTCACTCCACTTCCCTAAGCTAGACTTGAAGACTGGCTAGATGGTGATATTTAAGAACAGCCAGGGTATGTCCCACAACTGGGAACCCAGGGCCCACCTCCCTTCCTCTCCCCCCACTGCCTTCCGGCCTCTCCCATGGACCTCTTCCCACTCTGGGCACTATAGTAACTCAGGCTGGTGGCCCCTCAGCTTGAAATGGGGCAATTTTCTAGTGGCCACGAAGCAAATAACCGTTTGGGAATGTATGGGTCAGTGTAGGGGGGAGGGAGGTTTCTGTGGGCCAGGACTCTCCCCCCACACGCACCTCTCCTTAGAGCTCACACTCTCTCGGAAGGAATGTCGGGCGCAGTAGTCCCCTCCTCCCCACAATCCCACAGCTCATTCTGGACCCACTCCGGTCTGCTTCCTTCTTTCCCAAGCACAGACTGAATCAGCCTGGGCCAGGGAAGGGCAGAAGCCTGGGATAAGAGTGCAGACGCCGAGGGGGCTGGGGGCCTTCGAGAAGGGGCGCGCCAGGGTCTGGGAAGTCCCTTCTCCCCACCCCCCCCGCCCCTAGACAGCAGAGCCACTTGAACTGCACCCTTTCTCAGCAGTGACCCCAATGGAGGGACTCTGGGGGAGGGGGCTGAGTGCTCCTATTACCGCTCGGGCGACGCTCCCCACCCAGAAGCAGAGCCCAAGACGCTGCTCCACCAGTGTGTCCCCGGTAGCTCCACGAGAAGAGCCGTAAGGGAAATTAAGAATTGCAGCCCGGCCCACCCCTCGCGCCGGGGACAACAGAGGAGACCCTCCTCCCACTCCGAGTGCAGGGTCGAGGCTTTAGAACACCTTGGGACTGCTGGGCCCTGCCAGAACCTTAAAGGGGCCGTTTCTGCCTCTAATCTGCCCCAGACACAGAAGGAGTCTAGATCATCCTCCCTCCTAGATGACCGGGCCGTCAGCAAACCCCCGGGACCTCCTCCGAGTTAATCCTGCGTTTCCTCGCTTCCTTACCCGCCGCCGCCGTCTGCTTCTCGCAGTTTCCTCCCATTGGTCAGGAGCTCTGCAGCTCCCACCAATAAGCAGGCTGGATTCCGGTGAGGGGCGGCCCCACGCGCGCCGGCGTTAACCTTTTGTGGGCCTCGCTGGGCAGACCTAATTTGGCTACTTCAAGATTTAAGGGGGCGGGCTACTGGGGTCTGGCTTGGGCGGGAGGTGCCGTGGAGAGGAGGGGTACGGGAGTCTGCGGGCGGGGGAGCCCTGGAACTCTCCTTCAAGCGATGGAGCCGGCTCCGCTCTGCGTGGCCGCCGAGAAGGAGCTTTTGTTGGCACGACTGTAGGAAAAAGTCTTTAACGAGGAGGGAAACAAATCATAATATTTCCTTCTCTGGCTTCCCACCGCCGTTGCTTGGAAAGGCACCCCCGTAGAACCTTCACCCCAGTAGAACCCTCACTGCTCAGTACGTTGACCCACCACCCTCTGTCGTTTGTAGATTCCTCCTGACACCACTCTCACCCCCCAATAATCTCCATGGAATAGTCTGAAACCTGAACTTTATGTGTGTGAACTGGAGGGAGGGAGGGCTGGGTATGGTTGGGGGAGACCAGAGAAGGCGCTGGAGCTGAGAAGACCTGAAGTGCAGGAGGAGTGGGCTTCCCAGGCTTGGGGAGAAGGTGAGAACAGAAAGAAAGATGTAAGAGGACTAGGAGAGGGTGACCACACCCCTTGTGCAGCCCCTGAGTTGCGGAGAAGACCCTCTCACATCCCTAACTCACTGTGTGACCTGGAGTAGCTAGCTTTCCCTCTCTGGGCCTCAGTTTCCTCAATAGCAAATCTAGTAAGGGGGGCATGGACTATGGGCTTTTTCAGGTCCCATCTATCTCTAAATGACATAAACCAAAAGTAACTGAGCTCCTGATAGGCCAGCACCAGATGGAAGTAAAACCAGTTGCCCCAAGTCTACTCCAACTCACCGCAAGCCCATGGATGTCAGAATAGAATTGAGCTCCGTAAGGTTTTCAGTGGCTGAGGTATTGGAAGTAGAGCTTCAGAGGAACCTCTGAGTGGACTTGAACTTCCAACCTTTTGGTTAACAGCCAAGCATATTAACAGTCTGCACTACCCAGAGCTTCTTCTAGGTAGAAGTTTGTTGTTGTTATGTGCCATCGAGTTGGCCCCGACTCAATAGCGACCCCTCCTTGGGTTTCCAAGGCAGTATCACTACAGAAGTAGGATTGCCCAACCTTCCTTCCGAGGAGTGGCTGGTGGGTTTGAACCGCCAGCCGTCTGGTTAGCAGGCAAGTGTCTTAGCCACTGTGCTACCAGAAGTAGGAGACCACAAATGCTCTCTAGGGGATGTCCCTTCTGCTATAGTCACATCAGGCCTAGGGGGAGGGAGGGGACATTTCCACCATTATCACCAGAGTTCTGCCCAGCACACAGAAAGCCTGGAGCAAGGAGGCCTGGTGCCTCCACCCCCATACTGCCTGCCCTTTGGCCGCCCTCCCCTTCCACTTGGCTCTTGAAACTCTGGCAGCTCAATCATACTGGGTTTTCGCTGCTGTTTCCAGCAGGTGGGGTGCGGGGTACTCACAAAGGGGGCCTACCAAGCTCCCTCAGTGGGTTCTGGTGGACACCCAGAAAGGGGTCTCAGAATGACCTGATTCATCTGCTTGGAGCAGAGGCCTTCAAGGACTCTAACCCAGAATGCAGGAAGCATCTTTCCTCTCCCAGGCCCCGGGAAGGGGCTTGGCAAATCCTTATCTCCGGAGAAGCAGCTGCTGGAGAAATACCTTTGCAGCTGACTCACCCTTTCCTCACCAGCCCCTCCCACCCAGCCCCACACCAGGCCTTTGAGACACTGAGAGAGAGAGAGCTGGGGGAAATAGCACCCCCAGCTGGGCTGACCTGGGCTCTGCAGAGGGTGTGGCTACCACAGATCTGGCTGAGCCCTAGCTGGGTGGTTGGGGGTTTTATACCACATGAATGGCAGTCATCTGGGGTCACAGTTGTTCTTAGGAATTTGTTCAGCTGAGGCCTCTGACTTCCTCTACTGCCTCACGCAAGCATTGCTGGATATGACTTACTGAAGACATTGCTCTCTGGGGTACAAGGCCCTATCCTTCCACCAATATTTATTACTTGTCTATCATGAGCCAAGGTCCACGGGTGGCATAAAAGATTGGTGCTGCTCTACTAAACTAAAGGTTGGTGGTTCAAACCTACCCACAGCACCGTGGAAGAACGGGCTGATGATCTCCTTGTAAAGATGTTGTTGTCAGTTTCCACTCAGAGTGACCACATGTGACAGACTAGAACTGCCCCCTCAGAGTTTTCTAGGCTGAAGTCTTCTTGGAAGCAAATCATCAGGTCTTTTTCTAGCAGAGCTACTGGGCGGGTTTGAACCAACAAACTTTCGGTCAGCAGTAAGATTATAGCCAAGAAAACTATGAAGCAGTTCTTCTCTATAACACATGGGGTCATCATGAGTCAGAATTCACTTAAAGGCAATGGGTTTTCTTTTTTATCATGAGCCAGGGAGTCCCTGGGTGGTGTGGATGGTTAATGCATTCATCTGCTAACTAAGAGGCTGTAAGTTCTAGGCCACCCAGAGACATCTCAGAAGAAAGTCCTGCTGATCTACTTCCAAAAATCAGCCACTGCAAACCCTGTGGAGCACAGTCCTACTCTGACATCCATGGGGTCACCATGAGTCCCATGAGTCAGCAATTCCTCAACCGCAACTGGGGTTTTGTTGTTGTTTTTTGTTTTCATGGGCCTCCTGTTGGGATCCAGCAGATGAACAAGCTACGGCCAGTCCTCAAGGGGCTTTCAGGCAATTACCTACCAGCAGGATGCCTGCTGTAGCTGGGGAAGGGCTGAGCAATGAGGGTTGTGGGTATTCCCTGCTGTGGGATCTCAGACCACTTGGCTCTCTGGGCCTCAGTTTCCCCGCAAATATCAAATACAGATACTGGGATACTGGCCTTCCTTACTCATTGGGTGATTATGAGGATTAAATGCAGTGATGCTTATGAAAGCACTTTGGAAGGTTAAACCACAACTGTGGAGGAGGAGGATTTCTGGTAACTGGGAAAGGAGGATAGTGCCTAAATTCATGAGGTTTCTGAACTCAATTTGTCTGGATTGTCTGATCACACTTGGTTTGGAGGGGGGAGGATCAACCCACCTCCCGGCATTGGTTCCAGAGCTCAGCTTAGGCTCAGAGTTAGGGGCTGTGGTTTCTCCTAATAACAATGGCTAACAATTATTGAGCACTCACTGCACACTAGCCACTGTTCTAAGTTTTTATTGGGTATTTACTCATTTTATCCTCATAATTCTATGAGTTGAGTATTAAACACTTAACATATATGTGATCCTCATGACAAGCCTATAAAGCAGGAACTATTATTTCCCCCACTTTACAGATGAGAAACTGAAGCACAGAAAGATTAAGTAACTTAGCAATTAAAACCAAAAGAACAAACTCACTGCCATTGAATCCATTCCCACTCATAGCAACCCCATCTTTGTTCGGCAGAGCAATTGGTGGGTTCGAACCACTGACCTTTTAGTTAGCAGTCAAATGCTTTAATCACTACACCACCAGAGCTCCTTAACTTAGCAGTTAAAAGAGCAAGGAGCTCTGGTGGCATAGTGCCTAAGGCATTTGACTGCTAACCAGAAGCCTGGCGGTTCAAACCCATGAGACACTCTGTGGAAGGAAGACTGGGCAATCTCCTTCCTTAAGGATTTAGCACCTTGAAACCCAAAAGGGGTCACTATGAGGAGCTGGAATCAACTCGATGGCAGTGAGTTTGGTTTAATTGTTGAAAGCTGATCTTTCTGACTCCAAAGTTTGTGCTCGTCCTTTGTTCAACCCACACGATGCTCTTCTAACCTTGAACACTCAGCCTTATTTCCAGGCAGAAGGCCTCTCTCCCATCCTTTCTGAACTGGAACCGAGAAAAAAACAAACCCATTCTGACTCATAGTAACCCTATAGGCAGAGAAGTGTCCCATAGAGTTTCCAAGGCTGTAAATCTTTACAGGAGCAGACTGTCACACATTTTCCTGCAGAGCGACTGGTGGGTTTAAACTGCCAACCAGTCAGTTCGAAGCCAAGCACTTAACCACAGCATCCCCAGGGCTCCTTATCTGGACCGGGACAGACTCCTAGTATTCCAGGCCAGAAAGGCCAATAACTCCCTCCAGACCTTTAGACAATTCTCCAGAAGCAAGTCCTAAGCCACTGACCAGGTGGGGCTCCAGGACCTGAAGCAGCCCCTCCGTCTCTTTGTCTTTCAACAGAGAAGGAGCAGTCAGCAGCCACATTCCTTTGTTGTTAGCTGTTGTTGAGTTGCCTCCACTGATGTGGACCCATGCACAATGAGATCAGCCCCTTGTGATCCACAGGGTTTCACTGGCTGAGTTTTTGGAAGTGGATCACTAGGCCTTTCTTCCTAGTCTTTGTTAGTCTGGAAGCTCCACTGAAACCTGTACAGCATCATAGCAACCCACTATCAGAGGGTGGTGGCCGCGCTAAGGTGCACTGGCCAGGAATTGAACCCAGGTCTCGCACATGGAAGGCAAGAATTATACCACTGCACCACCACTGCAGCCTAACATTTCCTTACACATTTATAATTCCTTAGAGAGAGAGAACTTAGAAGCACCTACTATGTGCTAGCCACTGGGATGCTGTATTTATAGTAAAAGGTAACATTTGTTGAGTAATTACCATGTGCCAGGGACTGCCCGATGTGTATGTATTCATTTGTTTAATCCTCACAACAATCCTAACATGTAGAAACTATTACCATTCTACTGCACAGAGGGAGAGGAAATGAAAAACAGAGGAGTTAATTAACTTTCCCAAGATCACAGAGCACAGGATTTTTCAGATAAGAAATACAGTTTGCATCATTACCAAGTACAGAGAGAGAGAGAATTCACAAGACAAAATTCCACTTCACTATGTGCAGCAACCCTGATCTTTTCTACTCTATTATGTTTTGCTTTATTTTTTCTTAAATTCTGGTCATGACCCACTAAATTGATTTCACAACCCAAATGAGTCACCACCCACAGTCTGAACAGCACTGAGTCATAACTAGAAGTGTCAAGGCCAGGATTCAAACCCAAGCAATAGGTTCCAGAGCCTAATCTCTTGGCAGAAAGAATGGCTGGGAAAGGAAGATGCTGGAGGCCCAAGGACAGGTTGGGACTGTGTGAATGAGGGGAGTGGAGGCCTCAAAATTTCTGCCCCCCTCCTTCCCTCTCTCCCCACGTCCCAGCACAAGATAATACAAAAGTCCCTCACATTTCCTTTGAAACGCAAACTTGCTAGCATAGACACACAGTTCTTCTTTTGCTTAGTCTTCACATCAAGCCCATGAAGCTTGATATAGCTAACCAAGAGCCAGATTTAGGCAGGGTAAGTGATTTGGCCACAGTTCCAGAGCTAGGACTAGAACCCAGTGTCCTGTGGCCTGGCCCCAGACTTCTTCCACAGCTTCCGCAGCTCAGCCTTTAGGATAATGGTGGTGATGGTGGTGGAGAAACAGTCGTGGTGGTACTGAGGGTTGTAGAGGAACGGTGGTGGACATGATGTGGAGGTAATGGTGATGACCATGGTAATGGTGTGATGCTAGCAGGGCTGATGTTGGCACTGGCAGTTATAGCAGTAGTGGAGTGGTGGTGAGGGAGGTAATGGTGAGGACAGTCCTACTGATAGTGATTGGAATAACAAAAATTGGTATTGGCGGCTACCAATGTCAACCACTTAGAGGGGGAACTCTGCAGGAGACGTTGGATAGAGAGGGAGAATAATGTGGAACAAAACTCAAAAGCATTTGGAAAAAGAAAGGGGGGGCCAGGTCTGCTGGTCTGATAGAGCCTGCTGGAAGCACTGAGACTATGGCCCCTAACTGCCCTTCAGGTCTAGAATTGAACCCACACCTGCGGCTTCCAGCCAAGCAAAAGACAGGCATAGGAGTTGAACATTTACCTGGGGTAGATACACTCCTTGGAGAAAACAATCATGGGAGAAAGAAGGGCTGTTTATGCACCAGAAGACAGCTCGGGGCAGGGGTGCATGGAGGGATGGACACAGGGAAGAGGTGACTGTTGGGAGGAAGTGGGAGGGGAGCTGTTGCATTGTGGTGAATTGTGGTCAGTGTCATGAGACAAAGTGTATGTGAACTGCTGTATGGAAAGTGAATTTGCTCTGTAAATTTTCACCCAAATCACAATAAAAAAAAAATCTATATTGGTGATGTTGGTAAATGGGGGAGTTGATGATGGTGGGGGTGGCAGCAGGAGTGGTGGTACTACCACAGCACTATCTACACCCCCTTCCCAAATTAATGTGAATCCCCTCTTCTCCTCCCCTCCTCCTTCCCTAGCACTTTCCTGAGCATCTGGACCACTTTGCGGAGAACATGGAGGACTTCTCTAATGATCTCTTCAGCAGCTTCTTTGATGACCCAGTGCTGGATGAGAAGAGCCCTCTCCTAGACATGGAATTGGACTCCCCAACACCAGGCATCCAGGCTGAGCATAGCTACTCCCTGAGTGGTGACTCAGCGCCTCAGAGTCCCCTCGTGCCCATCAAGATGGAGGACACCACCCAAGGTAAGAGGTGGCAAGGGCCAGGGACAGCACAGACTCAGAAGCCCAGGAAGGGAGGAACCAGAAGGGACACAGGAGCAAGCCGGCAGGATGAAAAGGCCAGAGGCTCCCAGAAGAACTGCTCACAGACCACTTCCGTGGGGTACTGCTCCATGACTTTCTGTTCTCCCTCTAATCAAACCCACATGAGCTCTTCTCAAAAGGCTCTTCACTGTTGTAGGTCAATGGTTTACCAAGTGTGGTCCCCAGACCAGCAAAACCAACATCACCTGGGAACTTGTCAGAAATGCAAATTCTCAAGTCCCACCCCAAACCAAACCACTACCATCAAGTCAATTCCAACTTATAGTGACCTTATAGGGCAGAGTAGAACTGCCCCCATAGGGTTTTCAAGGCTGTAGATTTTTACTGAAGCAGACTGTTTCATCTTTCTCCCATGGAGAGGCTGGTGGGTTCCAACTGCTGACCTTTTGGTCAGCAGCCCAATGCTTTAACCACAGTACAACCAGAGCTCCTACCCCAGACCTACTGAAATAGGAACCCTGCTGGTGAGGCCCAGCCATCCCAGTGATTCTGATGCGCCTCAGGTCTGAGAAGCACTGACAGAGAGAGCAGTTGGGGTGATAAGATAATAAGTGTGGACAAGTTACAACGACTCCAGTACTTTACCACCTCCTTGTGCTGCGATGCCTCCCACATGTTACATGGGGGAGACCCCTGCACTCTGCTTTTATTCCTGAGAGTGGGGTTCCCCACAGCTCCTCTGTCTTCCAAACCACCCCCCACCAAACACACACACACACACACACACACTTTAAAGCAAAGGGCACTCTGAGTCTTTCCTGTCAGGTAATCCTCAAGAACTCCAGCCAGTGCCCCACCTAGAAATGGCCTTCTTTTGGGCATTTCCTCAAATACAGGTGGTCCTGGCCCTATCAGTTTTAGCTGGGTGACCATGGACAGGTCTCTTAACCTCTACAAGCCTCAGTTTCTTCATCTACAAATGGGAATAACAATAAGCATTTTCACAGCACTGTCCAGTTTACGAGTGCCTTCAGGTTAGTTACCTCGTTTATTTCTCAAAACTGACATGTGAAGTCAGAATCACTTCTGTCATAAGTCCCTTTTGACCATAAGAAAAATGAGATTTCAGGAAAGCTGAGTTGTCAAGGTCACAGTAAAATGCAGAGCAGAAACTTGGGACCAAGTCCCCTGATTCTAAATATCCCATTCTTGCCACTTCCCAGTTTGCCACACCCAATGCACAGCAAACACACTGGGTTTGGAACCAAACAGGCCTTAGTATGCATACTGGTGCCTCCACTTGCTACTGTGATATTGGGCAAGTTACTTAACCTCTCTGAGACTATTTCCTCAACTATAAAATGAAGCTAATATGCACTTTGAGAGTTCTAGTCAGGATTAAAAATTATATACATACAGTACCCAACTCAGTGCCTAGCACAAAATATGTATCAATAATTAGTGGCTATTTTCATTGTTGATATATGTTATATGCCCATACTGTATGTATATAACCTTTTTAATAATTAAAAAATTAATAATAGATGATTTGTGACTATTTTCATTGTAAGGTGGTCTAGTGGCAAAACGGTTGAGCACTTGACTGCTAACTGAAAGGTCAGCAGATCGAACCCACCCAGTGGCTCCACCAGAGATGTTCTTGTTGTTGTTATGTGCCATCAAGTTGGACCCCACTCATAGCGACCCCTCCTTCCGAGGCAGTATCACTATGGAAGTAGCTTGCCCAATCTTCCTTCCGAGAACTGGCTGGTGGGTTTGAACCGCCAGCCTTCTGGTTAGCAGTCAAGTGCCTTAGGCACTATGCTACCAGAGAAGAGACCTGGTAATCTACTCCCATAAAGATTACAGCCTGGGAAACCATATAGGGTAGTTCTACTCTGTCATACAGGATCACTGTGAATCAGAGTCGAGTCGATGGCACACAAAACATTTTCATTCTGCATCTAAAAATTCTAGTAGGTGGCTGAAACAATGAAGAAGGTTTGTATTCCGTCTGTCCCCCTCCAGAGGACAATGATCTTGAGTGAGTTTCTTGGCTTTTTCATCTATCTGCCCCATAGGTGTTTGGGAGGAGGAAGCGAGTTAGTGCAAGAGCTTAGAGCAGCCCACCGCACAAGAAGTGTGAACCACTTCTAGGGCTCTCAGAATTCCCCAGGGGCAGAGGCAAGCCTTTGTACCACCACCTGGTGAGGGCAGGGACACGCTCTGGGGTTGTAAATTGTTCCAGGACTTGTGGCTGCTGAAGTCTCAGCCTCCCACAGTGCCTTGGCCTTAGCCAAGCTTCCAGAGGCCTCCTCAAAGGGCAGGGCAGGGGTGTAGGGGTGACCACCCCCTCCCATGGCAGGGTCTCATCCACCCTTACTGAGCCAGCCCAGCTACTCCTCCCTGGCCACCCCAAGTCTATTTTTAAAGCAATTTGTCTGTGGGCCCTTTGCAGGGGACAGCTTCCCGGAGACCAGAGGCCTGGTCCTGTAATTTGGGTAGATGGTGGGTGTTCCTGGAACGTGGGGGCAGCCTGTGGCCTAGAGCCAGGCACTCAGGCTCCCTGCTGGGCGGGGCCTGGCCTCTACAGTGAAATCAGGCAGCCAAGCCACTGACCCCTCTCCCCACCCACAGTGGGTTCCAAAGGCCCCTCCAGCCCCTCCCCTGCATGCCAGCCCCGCCAACCCTACTTTACCAGGCTGCTTCTTGGGCTGCCGTCTGGTCCAGGCACTGGGGCCTCCATAAGCAGGGATGATGTGGGGTAGAGGACTGTGGGCATCCATCATGGAGAAGGGGTGATGTGAGCCAGCCACTGCCGTATGGCCCAGATGAGACCAGGAGGCCCACTATGTGGGTAGGAGGTAGACTCTGAGTGGGAGACATGAGCATCACCCCTCACTCCTCGCACCCCTCACACCCCCTACGTCTCAAGTCCTATAGATTCTTCCTTCTAAATTTGTCTCTAACATATCCCCTCCTCTCCATCCCCCTGCTTGGACTATTTCAAAAGCCCCCTGAGGGTTTCCCTGCCACCATCTTGCCAAAAGCCATTCCAATCTCTACACCAGGCAAAGTGATCTTTGTTAAAAAAACATATAAATCCAAACATGTTGAAAACTCTCCAATGGCTGCCCCATTACCTCTAGGATTAAGTTAAGTCACAGCTCTTATCCCTGACTTCAAGTCCTTGCCACCCCTGTGGCCACTCGACCCCATATACCACTGCCCTTTCCATTCCAACTGCACAAACTGCCTGTAACCAAGCCTGGTGCTCAGCAAGCGGTTACAACGCTGCACTGACCACATTCACAATGACTATTTGTTAAACATGTATTTTTCATCATGCATGGTGTTAAGTGCTTTATGCATTATTCTATTTAATCCTCCCAGCCTCCCTACTAGGTAGGTCTTGTTCCCTTCCCTGACTCGCTGGGTGGTGCAGTTAACACACTGGGCTGCTAACCAAAAGGTTGGAGGTTCCAGTCCACCGAGAGGCATCTTGAAAGAAAGCCCTCGTGTGCCGTTTCTGAAAAATCAGTCACTGAAAACTCTAAGTTCAGCTCTACTCTGACACACATGGGGTTGCCATGAGTTGGAATCAACTCGACAGCAATTGGCAAACTGATCGGTTGGTTCCTTTCCCCATTTTACAGATGAGGAACTAAGGCTAAACAACTTGTGTAAGCACACACAGCCAGTCAGAAGGGGTCCAGGTCTGTTGACCAAGCCCATTCTGTAAGTTGTTGAATGAAGAGGATGTCCTCACCCACCCTGGCCCCAGCTCAACCTACCCACCCACCTCACAAGCGCCCCTCCCTTGCCCCTTCCTGCCACCTCCAAGTGCACCTTGGCATCTCTCCTGTGTCCAGTCCAGAGCAGCTCCCAGGGGCAGGAGGGGGCTGAGCCCTCTGCTCCAGGAGTCCCCTAAGCCTGGGTCCTGCCCCTTCCCCCAGACGTGGAGCATGGAGCATGGGTGCTGGGGCACAAACTGTGCTCCGTCATGGTGAAGCAGGAGCAGAGCCCGGAGCTGCCCATGGACCCTCTGGCTGCCTCCTCCGCTATGGCTGCCGCCGCCGCCATGGCCACCACCCCACTGCTGGGCCTCAACCCCCTGTCCAGGCTGCCCATCCCCCACCAGGTGAGCCTGGGGACTGTCTGTAGGTGCTGAGGGAGGGAGGAAGGGTGATGGGTCATTGGTGGAAATAGATACCCAAAGTCATGTGCACCGTGGGGCGCTATGAACAGGGAGATGTCAGCCCCAGGACTGAGGGTGGGGCTCACAGACCATGCCTCTGCCTCCCCCTGTGGCAATCCCTTCACAGTCCTAGCTTGAGCACAAAGCCCAGCACCCTCGGAGTATGCTGAGAGCCTCACTGTGTGCAGAAGGAAAGCTTAGAGCAAGCCAGGCAGGCTGGGTATCACGGGCCAGGGCCAGGTTCTCAGTGATGGAAAGACTCCAGAGCTTCAGAATTTTTTAAAAAAAGAAGAAAGGCCAAAATAAAATCACAAAAATTGTACTACATTTCAATTGTTTACATTTATGAAATTAATTTTTAACCTATACTTTCATGTCAGCCTCCACCCCCCACCGCCCCATCCCCAGCCCATGAATACATGAATAGAGAATGGCATTCAGCTGTAAATCCAAAGTTGATATCAAAAGCCCATGGCCCCAGTTACCCTTCAGGCCTAGAAATGGACTTACATCCATGGATTGACTCTCAGCCCATCAATAGAAAAACCTACATACAGAACACCTACCCCAGGGAGATGTACCCACCTACTCTAGGGAGATTCACCCCTTGGATCAATCAGCCATGAGACACCAAGACACCAGAGGGGTAGCACTCACACAGAAGGAAAGCTGGACAGACAGGAATACATGGATGAGAAGGGCACAGGGATTTTAAGAAAAAAAAAAGACCCTCTTTGGGAGTGTGAGGCCCAGACCTCTAGCCCCTGAGAGAGGCCTGGGCCCCAGCTCAACTCCTCCCTTGCGCTCTGGATGTGTTGTATTTATTCTTTTCTACTTCAGCTTTCCCTCTGTAAAATGGAAGAGTGTACCATCTCTAAGGTGCTCCTAACTCTAAGATTCTACAGTATGGGATCATCTTAAAAACCCTACAGTTGGAGCGTGGCTGGCCCTGCCCCCTGCTGGCACGTGGCTCACCTGATCAAACTGTATGTAGCCAAAGGCAAGAAAGGTCAGCTCCTCCCTGCCCCTCCTCTGACCAGAACCATCAAGGGTTGGCTGCAGCTGTGCAGGGTCTTTTGAAACCACCTCCAAGAGAGGCTCGGTGACTCCTCGGGCCTTGCCAAGCAGGAGGGGAAGGGGTGAAAGCAGCCAGGGTCTTGGAGACTGGGCACGTGCCTTGGATGAGGAAACAGATGTTCAAGGAGTCACTCATCTTAGCCACAATAACAGAGGCAGATACAGTGGAGTTGTGATCCAAGCTCTGCCCACCAGACCCCAGTGCCCACACTCTAGTGAAGTCACAACACCATAGCAGAAAGCACAGAAACTAGCAATTGACATTGTCAGTAATGAGCTGTGTGACCCACACAAGTGTCACTATTCTGTGTCTTAGTTCCCTCATCTGTCCCCTCACCAACCCCAGGGCAGAGCTGGAATAAAGACCAGGGTCCACACGTTTCCTTCCAACTTGAACCTTCCATGATTCTTATTCATCTGCCTAAATTTGGAATTCTGATGTCCCATCTACAATATCCTGACCTCTCTCTGCTGGCTGCAGACCTGGGGAGGAGAGATGGTCCTGAAATCCAACACTTAGCATAATGTCTTCCTCAAAGAGAACACCGCTTATATGTGTGTTGGTAATCATAGGTCTAAGGTCATGCATGTTCTTCCTGGAACAAGTTATGGTATAAATAATAGAAAATTATGCTGCTAAAAATGTAAATCTAATTCCAACAGCTCCTTGCTTCAAACCTGGGAGGGGCTCCTCATTGCTTCAAACTCCTTTGCCTATAATCTGCGCCTGCCCAGGCCCTTCTGGTCTCTTTTCCCGACACTCCACCTCTAACACCCCCTATGCTCTAGACATACTGAATACCTGTGGTTTCCAGATCAGGCAATGCTCTTCTGGCCTCTCTTTGCATGTGCTTTTCCTTCTGCTTGGGATGGCTTTCCTCTCACTCACCACCTGCCCCACCCTTCATCGGTGATACTCCTATTTAGATAGATTTCAGGACTCATTTCAAACTTCAACTACTCAGAGAGCTTCATGCTAGTTAACAACTCTTCTGTTATTGTTGTTATTATTATTATTATTTACTATAGTAATTCTTACCATTCTATGGTTACCATTCATTGAGCAACTCTCATGAGTTAGACACTACCTCTTATCCTCATGGCATCCTGTGTACCAAAGCTTACCTGGTCTTCACAGTACATGGTGAGCCTCCACAGGAAGATGACCCTGCCTTCAGAACCACAGGAAGCTCTCCTCTGAACTGAAGGCCTGGACCACACTATTTGGCCACCATTTTGTTCTCTTAGACATGATTTGGCTTCTCCAAGCACTCAAGCCCAGAACCTTGATTGTATCGACTACCCCAACTGTGCAGGGTACACCACCAGGCTCAGGGAGGGAGGTGGGGTGAATGCCATGGTGAGAACAGTCCTGGGGCAGCTGATGGAGCTGGACCTATCTCTTCCTCAGGCCCCAGGAGAGATGACACAGCTGCCCGTGATCAAAGCTGAGCCCCAGGAGGTGAACCAGTTCCTCAAAGTGACACCAGGTAAGTGTGTCCAAGGGAGGGGCTCTTTTTCTCTCTAATTTTGGGTAGACAGCATCCCTACTTCCTTGGTCCAGCCCACCCTTCCCACTCCACACTCCCACCTTTCCCTGGAATATCCTCTCCTCACCCTGCCCTTGCCCACTCTCCATCCATTCATGTTTCCCTACTATTGCCAGTTTCCTTCTTACCCATCTACAGCTATCATCACTACTGTCAATATCCTCCCACACTGTTATCCACTCATTAGCTGAAGCCTACTCTATAGCCATCCATCTATCCATATCCATCCACCCATCCAACAAGAGCCCATTGGACATCTCCCAGCCCAGGCACTGGAGAAGCAGAAAGAGAAGACAGTCCTTACACTCAAGTAGATCACAGAGTAGTGATGGCCACAGACAAACCACCAATTACTCCACCAGCTGTGAAGATAGCAGAGCCCCAGAGAGCACTGGGAGCACATATTTGGACTGCTCAGCCCACACAGGGGAGAAGAGGGCAGAAAAAGCTTCTTAGAGTTGCACAGAAGGACAAAGCGTTAACTGAATCTTTCCAACCCCATTTCACTCATTGATCAAACATTGATAAAGCATCAACTGTGTACCTGGCCCTGGGCTAAGCATTACAAGGTTTAGAAAGATGAATAAGGTCCAGCTTTTGCCCTCAAGGTGCTTAACTCACAGAGAAGACAGGGTATCTACAAGATTGAAAAGGACCAGTGTTAACACACTTATACTGTAGAGTGCCCCTCCATGTATGAAACATTTTCACATATCTTAGTTCATTGCATTCTCATGGCTTCAGTCAAGGAGTCCTTTCATCCCCATTCAACAGATGAAGAAAGTGAGGCTGTCAGAGGTTAAATAAACATAATTGAGGTCACGCAGTCAATGGGTGCAACAGTCAGGACTTGAATTTGGGTCTCTCTGACCCCAAGTACAGTGCTCTTCAAAGTAGGGCATCCATAAGAGGCAAATGAGAGTCGAAAGAGGCGGTGAGGACTCCTGAAGCAGGCAACCTGGTGCTGAGGGCCCTGGAAGGGTGCAGCGTCTCCTCTCCAGCCTCACCACTCTTCTGTAGCACAGTAGAGCTCCAGGTTTCTGGGACGTGGAATGAGTCTGGACATTCTGTGCTGTGCTGGGAGCTCACCCGGCGTCTAGGCGCTTGGTCCTCTTGGCTCTGTCCAGGTCTCTCTGGCACCTCTTCCATAGTCATGGCTGGGGAGGCAACAGAGTCAGGGGGAGGAGAAGAGCAGTGTTCCTGGCTGGTCTGCCAAAAACCGAACACCAAGGTCCTGTTACCCCAAAGGTGGAGATGGCAATCCTGGGGTGATGATGGCTAAACATTTTGGAGTGGAAGGAAAAGGAAGAAGCTGTTCCCTGCTCCCTGCCATGGTCCCCATGGGTCTGGTTTTGGGAAGTGACCACAGTCACCTCCTGGGGTTATCTGAGCTAGAGGGAAGCTTAAAGACCCTGGACCCTGTGAATTCAGGGATGGGGAGGGATTCCAAGAATCCAGCTCTGTAATGCACACACCCAGGCTTACAGGAGCCAGGCCTCTGTAGTGTCCAAGATGGGGGTGGCTTCTGGGCTGTCAGCTCATCTTCCTGACACCATAGAGGGGCATCTTGTGTTATGGCCAAGGTCAAGGCCTCTCAGTCATCTCCCACGAGGTTAGAGCTGGGAAGCCCAATGCTAAGCTGAACTCACGATGTCAGGGCCAAACTGGGCCTCACCCTGCTAACCCGGTCTCCTCCATTCTCCCCCAGAGGACC
The DNA here is from genome assembly GCF_000298275.1 of Orycteropus afer afer. Lineage (NCBI taxonomy): Eukaryota > Metazoa > Chordata > Mammalia > Tubulidentata > Orycteropodidae > Orycteropus > Orycteropus afer. The sequence continues at coordinate 4,649,927 of NW_006921752.1, forward strand.
TGGTACAGATGCCTCCGACGCCCCCCAGCAGCCACGGCAGTGACAGCGACAGCTCGCAGAGTCCCCGCTCTCTGCCCCCCTCCAGCCCCATCCAGCCCACGGCCCGCTCCTCCACGGCCATCTCCACTTCTCCCCTCCTCACTGCCCCCCACGTAAGGAGCTCGGGGTGGGCTGACCCTGGAGGCGAGGGAGCAAGTGAATCCACACCAGGGCACTGACCAGTGCAGAAGCGTCTGGGCAGCCCCAGCCGGACCCCCATTCCCGTCAGAATTCAGAGAGGGGCTGCCTGGCAGATGGGAATGAAACTCTTTTCATCCTGCCTCATGGTGAATGGGAACCCAAGGTGGAAAAGCCCAAGAGGCCTTTTGAGCCTACGTGGTGGCAGGGGCAGGATTAGGACTTGACAATCCTGACCCTCAGGGAGTAGCCTTGGCTGCCTCCAGGGAGCACTTTGGGGTGCAGTGCTCAGGCTCCTCAGGAGGCATGGAGCTAGGCCCTGAGACCTGGGGTAGGGTCTGAGGGGGGTGCTGTGTAGAAGCCCCGGATCCAGGATTTGCGGAGCTCTCCGCCCCTGAACAACATCCCAGGTGCCTAACCTGCAGGGCTCCTAGCACACCCTAAGCACTTGATACTTGTTGTTGGGTGCCATCAAGTTGGTTTTAACTCATAGCGACCCCATGAGACAGAGTATAACTGCCCCATAGGGTTTTCTAGGTTGTAATCTTTATGGGCTGGTGGTTCAAACCCACCCAGCCACTCCTCAGAAGGAAGGTTGGGCCATCTACTTCCGTAGTGATACCGCCTCAGATACCCAAGGAGGGGTCATTATAGTCGGGTCCGACTCAATGGCAGTGCGTTTGGTTTGGTTTTTGTTTAATCTTTATGGGAGCAGACCTCCAGGCTCTTCTCCCACAGAGCCTCGGTGTGGGTTTGAACCACCAATCTTTCTGTTAGCAGCTGAGTGTTTAATTGCCCATTGCTGCCCCAGGGCACCTTTGATACTTGTTATTGGATTTCATTCACATATGCCCCTTTTCCAGACAGAAACACTGAGGCTCAGAGCATTGGGTGCCTTGCCTGGGTCATACAGATAGTAGGTGGCAGAGCTTGAGCTTGACCCCAGAGCTGTCTGGCTCCTAACCACCATGTCCTGCTTTCTATAGAAGTTGCAGGGGACATCGGGGCCACTGCTCCTGACGGAGGAGGAGAAGCGCACCCTGACTGCAGAGGGTTACCCCATCCCCACAAAACTCCCCCTCACCAAGGCTGAGGAGAAGGCCTTGAAGAGGGTCCGGAGGAAAATTAAGAACAAGGTAAGGCATGAGCCTCGGGCTTCTGTGAGATTCCTTGCAGGACCGGGCCTCTGCCCCACTGGTGATGCCAGCCCTGAAATTGGAGGATCCCCGGAAGTGGGTATGTGGCAGTAGTAACCCTTGTTTGGGGGCTTCCCTTCCAGATCTCAGCCCAGGAGAGCCGCCGTAAGAAGAAGGAGTATGTGGAGTGCCTAGAAAAGAAGTAAGAGTCCCGGGATGGGCTGGGGAGACAGTGCCCTGCTCTCCACTGGGATACCAAAAGCAGGGACCAGTGATCCCTTGGACCTGAGGCACTGGGAGTGGGGAGGGATGGGCAGGGTTGAGAGGGCAGTGGTGAGTCCAGGGGCTGCCCCTGAGCCTGCTTGACCCCCACAGGGTGGAAACATTTACATCAGAGAACAATGAATTGTGGAAGAAGGTGGAGACCCTGGAGAACGCCAATAGGTGGGTGGTATCACTTAATGTCCTTCCCCACCTCTTTCCGTCTTCTGCTGGTACCTGGCTTCGACATAGCCCTGGGAGGCAGGAGCAAGGAGAGAAGGCTGAACTCTCGATGACAATGACCCTGTCTGGAGACAGAGACCCTGCAGGCTAGGACCTCTTATATCTTGACTTCTCTCCTTCCTTACACAACACTCCCATCCTTCCTAGTACATAACGCTAGGAGACACCAGACATGGCTGTTGAGAAACTTAAAGAGATGGTATAGAGCAGAGATGTTCAGAGCGTGGTCTCCAGACTAGCAGATCAACACCCTGGGAGCTTGCTAGAAATGCATATTCTTGGGCTGCATGCCCGACCTATAGAATCAGAAACTCTAGGGGTGGCCCAGTAATTCATGTCCTCAGAAGCCCTCCAGGTAATTCTGATACACCCCAAAGTCTGAGAACTGCTAGCGTAAATCCTTGCCACCCAAGATGAGCTCCCAAACAGGCATCACCTGGGAGCTGGTTAGAAATGCAGAATCTCTGGACGTTCCCAACTTACTGGATTCGAATCTGCATTTTAACAAGACCCTTGGGTGAATTGCACGCACATGGAAGCTTGAGATGCCACCAGAGCTCCAAGAGAAACAAGTGCAGTGCTTGGCACGTAGACGCTCCATGAAGTCCCAGCTCTGGGTTCTTATCCTGCTCTGCCATTCGTGAGACTCCAGGGAGACTGCTAAACCTATCTGGGCTTCAGTTTCTTTGTCTTAATGGGGTGTGAGAAGGACCATCTGGTAGGATTAAAGTAAGGATCAAATGGGATGGTACAAGCAAAGCTCCCGGCATGGTGCTTGGCATTTGGGAATGCTCAGATCGTGTTTGAGTTTATTCTTGGTGGTGGTAGTTACTCTGAATTCTTGACAGTGTCCAGCCTGGAGCCCACAGTAGGTCTTTAATAATATTATTTGCTGAGATGAATTAAAATAATGTAGGCAATAGCCTGGCATGTAGCAGGTACTCAACACAGGACTTTTTCCTTCTTTCCTTTTCCCTGGGTTCCTCCAAAGGAGCTCTGGTGGCATAGCTCCTAATGCATATGACTGCTAACCAGAAGGCTGGAGGTTGAACCCACCAGCTACTCTGCAGAAGGAAGACTGGGCAATCTACTTCCATAAAGATTTACCACCTCTGAAACCCAAAAGGGGTTGCTATGAGTCAGAATCAACTTGGTGGCACTGAGTTTGTTTTTTTTTTTTTTTTTGGTTTGGACTCTTCCAAGGGGATCCAGCCACCACCCTGATTCACCTGGAAACCCCACCCCCCAGCGAGATGGGAAGAAGGGAGAAGAGCCACTCTTGGGACCCAACCCCACCTCTGGCCAGATTCAGCCAGGCACTTGGCGTTATTTTGCCACCTGCTGTACATTCTGGGAACTGCATGTTCCACCGGCCGGGCTGGGGGGACAGCTGTAATTAAACACTTGTTCACCAAGCTTGGGTGAGCACTCTCTGTGTGTGTCCCAAGGATTCCACCATGGCTAGGGCCAGTCCTCACCTCAGGGAGCCAAAGAGACTGACATGGAAATTCATAAGTAAAAAATGTGTTATCGGCACTGTGTTGTTGTTGTTGTTGGGTGCCATCAAGTCATCTCCAACTCATAGCGACCCTGTGTACAACAGAACGAAACACTGCCCGGTCCTGTGCCAGCCTCACAGTCCTTGCTATACCTGAACCTATCTTTGCAGCCACTGTGTCAGTCCATCTCATTGAGGGCCTTCCCCTTTTTTGCTGACCCTCCACTTTACCAAGTATGATATCCTGCAAAGAACGGTCCCTTCTAACAACGTGAGGTGAGACAAAGTCTGGCCATTCTCATTTCCAAGAAGCATTCCAGCTGCACTTCTTCCGGGACAGATAGGTGCTGTAATCAAAGGAAATGAAATTATTAAAATGATAACCATCATTGAACACTCACTATATGCCAGGCACTGTGCCATCCACATCCCTTCATTATGAGCTCAGGATGTTGTGGGGTGAAAGGAGGGAACATCAGTTTCTTTGTGGCTGGTGTAGGTTAGAGGAAGAAGTCTGACCATACCCTAGGTCAGCTGCAGCAGACCTCCTTCAAGCCCCCCTTTGACCAGGAGCATCACAGAGCACCCCTGGGCTCCCACAGGATGACCCAGATAGTCACCATGAGGCAGGCCCCAGGTGCCCCAGCCACTCCACAGAGGAGCCAAGTGGGAGGTGACCTTTTCTGTCTTGACTGAAATGGTCACCGGGTATGGAGGCCAAGTCTAAAGCCAGCCCAGATCCCCCCAGGAGAGCTCCAGGGGGCTGAGATGCCTGCTGGGTCAGAGCCTGTGGGTGACAGCTGTGCCCTCCTCAGGACCCTGCTCCAACAGCTGCAGAAACTCCAGACCCTGGTGACCAACAAGATCTCCAGACCTTACAAGATGGCTGCCACCCAAACTGGGACCTGCCTCATGGTAGGTGCTGTTCCCTCCACCACAGAGCCACACGACAACTCTTCTTGAGGCTGGTTCTCTAGAGGGTGGGGAGAGCTTTGACAATACTGTTGGCAACGCCACCCAGATAAACCATCCTAGTGCCTGCCAGGCTGGCAGCTCCATGTAGATGCAGGCTCCTTCACCAAGGCCATAGAGCCTTCCAGAACATACCCTTCCCTGACTTGTTCCAACATGGGTGTCAATGGCCTAATGACATCCCGGCTAGGGAATGATGGGGAGGATTCCTTGAGGTGGTAACTTCTACAGACTCTGGAATAAAGGACTTGGGAAGATTTAGGGAGGTGTGGACTTAGTTCTTTCTGGAACAAAGGGTGAGGAGAAGGCTAAGCAAATCCCTAGACCCTGAAAGAGTGCTCAGTGCGTGACTCAGGCCTCTGCCAGTCTCTTGTCCATCCTCTCCTAGAAATGTACTGCCTGTTGCCTCCTGGCTGCCCCAGACCCCCAGAATTCTTGTCAAATGACAGGGCCATGATATGGACAGTAATCTGGGCTCCATGACTCTTAGCGTCTCCCTGCTGGCCAGTCTTCACAGGAATCCTGCTTAGAATCTGGTGTGGCAATATGTCCCCCTCTCCTCTCCCAACCTCCACCTCTACCTCCACCTGCCCCTTCCTTCTTTTCCTGGTTTTCCCCTCCCCATAGGTGATAACCACATTGACCGTGTCCCTCTTTTTCCAGCACTGCTTTGTGGCAGCCCTCCTACAGTGGGTCGGGATGGCCTGTGTAAACTCCATCTTCTCCAGAGAGGGTGGGTGACCCCACATCTAGAGTGTAGATGACACTGGGAGCCACTTTCTTGGAAAAATTCTGAGTCCTTTGCACCCATTGGTTTTAGGGAAAGAACATTGAGATGACCAGAGTTGCAGACTTCCCTTCCCAGATCTGACCACTGCTCTCTCTCTCTCAACTACCAGGTGGCAGCCTTGTGCTTTGTTCTGGTGCTGGGCTCCCTCATGCCCTGCCTTCCTGAGTTCTCCTCCAGCTCCCAGACTGTGAAGGAAGACCCCATGGCCACTGACAGTATCTATACGGCCAGTCAGAGTGAGTGCCCTCCTTTCCTGCCAACCACCCTCCTCCAGCCAAACATGAGAGTGGAGCCAAGTTCTGGGTTGGCATCATCTCTTTCACCTCCTCATTTTGAAGATGGGGAAACAGAGGCCCAAAGAGGGCCTATGATTGCTCTGTGTTAGTGGTCGAATTGGGACTAGATTCTCAGCCTCCTTCTCCGACAGCTCCCTCAGTGGTTTGGAGGAGGAGGACTTAGGGGATAAGAAGAATGTTCCAGACCTAGTCCCCTGTATTATGGCACCAGTGGTGATGGAGATCTGCTAAGCATCATCAGTATTTTATAAGTGGAATCGAAAGTGAGTTTGCAGTCAAGGACCACTTCTAATAAGGTGGTGGTGGCTGCCTGAAGCTTTGTGTTGAGAAGACCTCTGAGTCACCACTAAGGATCGACAGGAAGGAGAGTCATGATCCATTGCTGGTGCCGACCATGGTACAGGATAGGTAGTGGTGGCCAGATATTTGCCATTGCCCTGGGGGATCATAACGTACAGTTGAGAACATGGAGTTTTAGAGTCAGTTGTAACTGGCACCATCATTGGCTAACTCATCTTGAGCATGTGTGGTAAATTCTGTAAGTTTGCGTTTCTTCATCTGGAAAATGGGCATTTCCATTCTGCACTTACTCAGCAGGGGCGTTGTAAAGATGAAACGTGATGGCACACACCGCCTGGTCCACAGTACACGCTTACTATGTGGGCACACTCACTCCTTTTTAGAAGAGCTCAGAAGATGAGCACTGTGCATGGCAAAGGGAGAACTGGTCAGGGCCCTGGAACAAAGAGGAGGGTGGATTTCAGAGGCAGACAGCTACTTCAGGTAGACCTGCAGAGGAACTTCCTGGTTGTCCATTATTTATCAGGAGCAAGTTATCTGGCACAGCAGGAGGAGGAAGAGGAAACAGATGGAAGGTCACAAAAGCGATTAAGGAGGAGAAGTTTCACGGAGGAGGGATACTGCCAGGAGGATGCACAAGACGTTGGTGACCTTGAGGGGAGGAAACCAGTGTGGGAGGCTAGGGGAAGAGGAATTAGAGGCAGAGAGTGAGAGCCACTCCCTGGACAAGTCCACTCCCTGGACTCTTTCTCCCTGGCTCAAGAAGAAGACAACAGGACAGTTGCTAAGGGGGATGGGCCTGGGGATGCAAGGTCTGTTTTTCCAAAAGCATAGAGACCCATGTGCATGTGGAGGTGGAAGGGCCAGAGGAAGGTGGGAAGGGGTGCTAATGGACAAAGCCAAAGTCCAAAGAGACAAGGAGATAAATGAGCCACCTGGAGTGAGTGCCATGAGTTTAGGCCCCATATCTGGCCAGGATGGAGTCCCTGGGTGCAAACATTAATGCGCTCAGCTGCTAATTGGAAGGTTGGAAGTTTGAGTCCACCTGAGGCACCTCAGAAGAAAGACCTGGAAATCTACTTCCAAGAAAAGGAACCATTGAAAACCCCATGGAACACAATGCAACTTTGATGCACATGGGGTCACCATGAGTTAAGGTCAACTTGATGGCAGCTGATTTTACTGGAATCTGGACAGGGCAAAGAAGAACCCATCTGAGATAGGAGATGGCTTTTGGAACACATGGATTTACAGAACTACCTGTGGATGGCCTGGGGCATTGCACAATTCCAGGGGGTGCTGTTCACATAGGTTATGAGGTCAGAGCTGAGGAATCTGGAAGAGTTTGTGTGTTGGGGGGAAATAGCATAGAGCCTAGAACCTCCCTGAGAGAAAAATGAAGCAGTCTGCTTCTGCAAAGATTTGAAGCCTTGGAAATCCTATGGGGCAGTTCTACTCTGTCCTATCAGTTGCTATAAGTCACAATCAACTCTATGGCAGTTGGTTTTGTTTTGTTTGTTTATTTGTTTGTTAGTCCTGACAAGGAACCATAGTGGTGCAGTGGTTAAAACGCTGCTAACCAAAAGGGTGACGGGGCAAACCACCAGTGGCTCCACTGGACAAAGATGTGGAGTCTGCTTCCGTAAAGATTTGCAGTCTTGGAAACCCTATGTGGCAGTTCTACTCCATCTTATAGGGTTGCTATGAGTCGAAATTGACTCGACAGCAATGGAATTGTGCTAGTGCTGACAAGGAGCCCTGGTGGTATACTGATTGAGCACTCAGCTGCTAAGTTAGAGGTCAGCAGTTTGAACCCATCAGCCGTTCTGTGGGAGAAAAGACCTAGTGATCAGCTCCTGTAAAGATTACCGCCTAGGAACCCTATGGGGCCGTTCTACTCTGTCCTATAGGGTTGCTGTGAATCAGAATCAACTTCACTGCAACAGGCTTGAGTCTGGTTTTAATGCTGACATGTCCCTGGGAGCATGGGACAGGAGTCCCTGGGTGGTGCAAATGATTTACACACTTGGCTGTTACCTGAAAAGTTGGAGGTGCCCGTCCACCCAGAGGTCCCTTGGTAAAAGGCCTGGTGATTAATCTCTGTAACATTAGCCATTGAAACCCTGTGGAGCTCAGTTCTACTCAGACACACATGGGATTGACATGAGTTAGAATCAACTCAACGGTAGCTGGTTTTACTTCTTAATGTGGCACAATTTACCTAACAGCCTGGTACCTCAGTTATCTGCTTTGTGAAATGAGGCTAAAAATACCTTATTCCCAGGAGTCACTCTAAGATTTTTAACAGTTTGATGTAGGTTAAAGGACCTTGCAAAATGCCTGGCACATAGTAGGTGTTCAACATATGTTTATTTCCTTTCTGTTCATTTCCCTGAGGAAAAAAACTAAGGAAGAGACTCATTCAAGGTCTTGCATGAAGTGAGTGGTGGAGGTGGGATTAGAATTCAGCTCTCCTAATGCCTCAAACCCTCTGCTGGTTGTTGCTGTTAGGTGCCATAGAGTTGGTTCTGAATCACAGCAACCCCATCTACGATATAATGAAACACTCTTGGGTCCTGTGCCATCCTCAAAATAGTTGCTATATTTGAACCCATTGTTGCAGCCACTGCGCCAATCCATCTCACTGAGGGTCTTCCTCATTTTCGATGACCAAGCATGATGTCCTTCTCCAGGGAGTGGTCCCTCCTGATAGTATGTCCAAAGTACATGAGAAGGAATCTCACCATCCTGGCTGTACTTCTTCCAAGACAGATGTGTTCATTCTTCTGGCAGTCCATGCTGTATTCAGTATTCCTTGCCAACACCATATTTAAAAGGCATCAATTCTTCTTTGGTCTTCCTTATTCATTGTCCAGCTTTCACATGCATATAATGCATATGAAAATACCGTGGCTTAGGTAAGGCATACCTTAGTCCTCAAAATGATATCTTTGCTTTTCAACACTTTAAAGAGGTCTTTTGCAGCAGATTTACCCAATGTAATACGTCATTTGATTTTTCAACCATTGCTTCCATGGGCATTGATTGTGGATCCAAGTAAAAATGTGAAATTCTTGACAACTTCAGTCTTTTCACTGTTTATCATGATGTTGTTTATTGGTCTAGTGAGGATTTTGTGTTCTTTATGTTAAGGTGTAATCCATACTGAAGGCTGTAGTCTTTTTTTTTTTTTTTTTTTTTTTTGGCAATATTTCCTTCCCTCCCCTCCCACCCCTGGTAACCAACAAAGAAAGTTTCCTTCCACATATAAACCTTTCCATGACTTTTTACAATAATAAACTAATACAATATTTGTCTAAAGGCTATAGTCTTTGATCTTTACCAGTAAGTGCTTCAAGTCCTCTTCACTTTCATCAAGTAAGGTTGTGTCTTCTGAATCTCACATGAATCTTCATCCAATCCTGATACCGCTCATATAGTCCAGTTTCTCAAATTATGTGCTCAACATACAGATTGAATAGGTATGGTGAAAGGATACAACCCTGACATACACCTTTCCTGATTTAAAAACTATGCAGTATCCTCTTGTTCTGATCAAATGACTGCCTCTTGGTCGATCATTCCTCATGAGCACAATTAAGTGTTCTGGAATTCCCATTCTTCACAATGTTATACATAATTTGTTATAATCCACACAGTTGAATGCTTTGGCATAGTCAGTAAAATACAGGTAAACATCTTTCTGGTATTCTCTGCTTTCAACAAAGATCCATCTGACATCAGCAATGATATCCTTTATTCCATGTTGTCTTCTAAATCCAGCTTGAACTTCTGGGAGTTCCCTGTCAATGGACTGCTGCAACTGTTTTTGAATTATCTTCAATAAAATTTTAGTAGCATGTGATAATAATGATATTGTTCAATAATTTCCACATTCTATTAGGTCACCTTTCTTTGGCACAGACACGATTGTGGATCTCTTCCAGTTGGTTGGCCCAGTAACTGTCTTCCAAATTTCTTGGTATAGATGAGTGAGTGTTCCCACCACTGCATCTGTTCATTGGAACATCTCAATTGGTATTCCATTCCTGAACCTGTTTTTCTCCAAAGCCTTCAGTGCAGCTTGGATTTCTTCCTTCAGTACTGTCGGTTCTTAATCATATACTACCTCCTGAAATGGTTGAACTTTGACCAATTCTTTCTGATGTAGTGATTGTGCCTACCTTCCATCTTCTTTTGATGCTTCCTGTATCACTCAATATTTTGTCCATAGAATTCTTCAATACTGCAATTCAAGACTTGATTTTTCTCTTCAGTTCTTTCAGGTTGAGAAATGCCAAGTGTATTCTTCTCTTTTGTTTTTCTAACTCCAGGTCTTTGCCCATTTCATTATAAAACTTCATTTTGTCTCCTTGAGCCACCCTTTGAAATCTTCCATTAAGCTCTTTTACTTCATCATTTTTCCATTCACTTTAGCTACTCTACATTCAAAAGCAACTTTCAGAGTCTCTTCTGACATCCATTTTGGTCTCTTCTTTCTTTCTTGTCTCTTAAACGATCTTTTGTGTCCTTTACCTATGATATCCTTGATGTCATCCCATAACTCATCTGGTCTTTGGTCATTAGTGTTCAATGTATCAGATGTATTCTTGAAATAGTCTCAAATTCAGGTGGGATATATTTGAGCTTTTGTGGCCTTATTTTAATTTGTTCAGCTTCAACTTGAACTTGCATATGACTAATGGCTGATTGGTTCCAGAGTTGGCCCTGGCCATGTTCTGACTGATAATATATTGAGCTTCTCCATTGTCTTTTTCTACAGATGTAGTCAATTTGATTCCTGTGTATTCCATCTGGCAAGGTCCACGTGCATAGTCACTGTTAATGTTGAAACAAGGTATTTCCAATGGGTAGGTCATTGGTTTTGCAAAATTCTATCATGTGATCTCTGGTGTCATTTCTATCATGAAGACCATATTTTCCAACTACTAATCCTTCTTCAGGAGCTCTGGTGGTGTAGTGCCTAAGGCACTTGACTGCTAACCAGCAGGCTGGTGATTCAAACCCACCAGCCACTCCGCGGAAGGAAGATTGGGCAATCCACTTCTGTAGTGATATCACCTCGAAAACCTAAGGAGGGGTTGCTATGAGTCAGATCCGAGTCAACAGCAATGAGTTTGAGTTTGTGAGTCCTTCTTTAGGAGCTCTGGTAGCGTAGTGCCTAAGGCTTTTGACCGCTAACCAGAAGGCTGGCAGTTCAAACCCACCAGCCACTCTTCAGAAGGAAGACTGGGCAATCTACTTTCATAAAGATTTACCACCTCAGAAACCCAATGAGGGTCACTATGAATCAGAAATGACTTGAAGGCAGTGAGTTTGTTTGTTTTTGTTTAATACTTTTGTTTCCACTTTCGCATTCCGATCACCGGTAATTATCAATGCATCTTGACTGAGCGTTTGATCAATGTCAGACTACAGAAGTTGTAAAAATCCTCAATTTCTTCATCGTTGGCTTTAGTGGTTGGTGTGTAAATTTTATTAATAGCAGTACTAACTGGTCTTCCTTGTAGGTGTATGGATATTATCCTATCACTGCCAGCATTGTACTTCAGGATAGATCTTGAAATATTCTTTTGACAATCAGTGAAATGCCATTTCTTTTCAATTTGTCATTCCCAGTGTAGTAGACTATATGATTGTTCAATTCAAAATAGCCAATACCAGTCCTTTTCAGCTCACTAATGCCTAGGATATTGATCGTTATGTGTTCCATTTCATTTTGACAACTTCCAATTTTCCTAAATTCATATTTCATATATTCCACATTCTGATTATTAATGGATATTTCCAGCTGTTTCTTGTCACTTTGAGTTGTGCCACAACAGCAAATGAAGGTCTCGAAAGCTTTACTCCGTGCACATGAGTGCCTTCCAACCTGAGGAGCTCATCTTCCGACACTATGTCAGACAAGGTTCCACTGCTATTCGTAAGGGCTTCACTGACCAATTACATAGATCACCAGGTCTTTCTTCCTAGTCTCTCTTAGTCTGGAAGCTCTGCTGATACCTATCCACAATGGGTGACCCTTCTGGTATTTGAAATACCAGTGGCATAGCTTCCAGCCTCACAGCACCAGACAAGCCACAGAGTATGACAAACTGACAAACAAGTGGTGGATCATCTGCTTGCTTAGGAAGAGCTAATTTCTTCTAAGTGCTCACTAAGCACAGTTTCAATCACTTCTCCTATATTATCTCATTTAATTTTCATATCTGTAGGAGGTAGGTCCTGGTATCCTTATTTTACAGATGAGCAAAGTGAGAATCAGAAAGGTTAAAGCTAAATGTGTGGCTTGCTTGAGGTCACATAGTTAGGAAGTGTTACAGCTGGGATTCAAATCCAGGCCTGTAAGTTTCCAGGGCCCAAGTCCTTCACTACTAGGCTAGGCATGGGGCTGGGATACAGAGGGAGGGAGCCCTTGGCACTGGTGGTTTACCCTTTGCTCTCTTTCCAGTGCCCTCCCGAAGCCTCCTGTTCTATGATGAGGGAGCAGGCTCGTGGGAGGATGGCCCCAGAGCCCTTCTGCCTGTGGAGCCCCCGGATGGCTGGGAAATCAAGCCCGGGGGGCCTGCAGAGCAGCGGCCCCAGGATCACCTGCAGCATGACCTTCTGGACAGCACCCATGAGACCGCCAAGTACCTGAGTGAAGCCTGGCCGGAGGATGTCGGTGGAAACGGCACCAGCCCCAACTTCTCCCATCCCAAGGAGTGGTTCCGTGAGAGGTGGGTGGATGGTCCCTGCTCTTCCTGGGGTAGTGGAAACACCTACCTCTGTTCACCCTTTGTCCTCCACATCACCCACACCTTCCCAAGGCCCAATTCCTCTAATGTCCAGACCCCCTTGCAAAAGGGTTAGAGGGTTCTCATTGAGGTCATCCCTGTAGCATGTGGGTCTCCCTTCCCCCACTTCACCTGACTTCTCTTCTTTCTCTAGGGATCTGGGCCCCAACACCACCACGAAACTCTCCTAGCCTGTGCCAAGACCCAGGACACAAGATGGACACCCTGGCACCCAGAAGAGGGCTTGTCTTGCTCACCACCCCAGATTCGGCTTGTACCCCTTCCGCCTGGGAGTTCCCATCCCAGAAGAAAGGGTTCCACTTCTCATCCTTTCTTTGCCCCATTCCCTGGCTGAGGCCTCTCCTATCACCCCAACATTTGGACGGTTCCCTTGGGCCAACCACTCCTTTCTCACTTCTCCCTCCACAACCATCCGTCCACAGATGAACCACTCACTGGGTACCCTCTTCCTTCCTCCTAATGACCAACACAACCACTGCCTCCCTGCCCCCATGCACACACACCAACATGCACATAACATACAACACACATACACACACACACACCCCTCACCCCACCTCCCACTGTACAGAGACCAAGAACAGAAATTGTTTGTAAATAATGAACCTTATTTTTTATTATTGCCAACCCCCTAAGATATTGTATTTTACAAGTCTCCCTCCTACCCTCCCCCTCCCGTTTTATATTTTATGAAGTTAGTGCGGGCTTCGCTGCTCCCTGGCCCGGGAAGGAGAGTTCCCCCCACTTCCCTGGCCTCCCCCTGCTGCTGCCCAAGCCTCTGGGCCTTTTTAATTGCCAAACTGCTCTGTCCATCAGCTCAGCACATGCTTTAAGAAGGCAAAATTTAAAAAAAAAAAAAAAAATGCAGCATCAATCCCTGACTTTGTGCCTTTCTTCATAGGAGGTGGAGGGTGGGAGATAGGTTGAGAGAGGAGGGAGTGAAAAGAATAAATAGACTTCATAGTCTGAGAGGGGTGTGAAAAGCCATTTCTATTGGGTTTCCCTCACCCCGCTAGGCACAGAATTCCAACTCAACAGTCAAAGGATTTTGTGGCAATCCTTCTGCCCTAAGTGTCCTCCAAGTACTGACTATGGTTGAATGTGGAAGCAGACAGGCAAATAAGTGCCTCTTTCAGGGATGGGAACTACATTGAGCACTACTATGGGCACTGTACTAGGCACTGTGCACACAGTATCCAGTTTTATGCTCCTAAAATCTTCCAGTTTCTTTGTCATTGTATCCTTTGCCTCAGCAGGATCAAAGGCACTGATTTTGGAGTAGGAAGAGCTGGGTTCAAGACCTGGACCTGCCATGTGTGTACTGGGCAGAATTCTAATATGGCCTCCAAGATTCCTGCCCTCTGATGTACATGTGTGGTGCAACAACTACTGACCTAAAGGTATCAAAATTAAAAAAAAAAAAAAAAAAAAAAATTCAAGAACCCCTGTAAGGAGAGAAACAATAGAGTAAAGCAACTATTGGAGTAATGTGATTGGGTTGGGATAACCTGAGTGGGATGACATTGGAAGAGATTCCCAGGGCTCCAAAGTCCAAAAAGAGGAGAGAGATTTTCACACAGGAGGTCTAAGGGTTACACATGCGTCAGGAGGGTTGGGGGTTAAACATGAATCACAAACAAATCTTTCATGATGTCACAGACTTTCTGTGAAAACAATTTCTCTGAGTCACAATCTTATATATAAGCATTTTTTGGAGGAATATTTAAGTCATTCTACTTCCAGAATATTCTTATCACTTCTTTAACTATAAACTATAACTTTATCTACAAGTAGTTTTTCTGAGAACAAAACATTTTTTATCATAGTCTTAATTAAGGGTAAACACACTTGTTCATTCAAGGAGTGTTGCACGTATTCTCATTCAGACTTGTGTCACTTAGTCATGCCCAGTGCCTCAATTTTAAGATGCTCTTTCACACTGTCTCCTTCTGATCATGAATTTCCATAGAAATTCCTTGATCATTATCATAAGAGTGCATCCTTCTACATGGGCTTACTCTAGGAGTCTTTTCTTTCTGTACTTATTATATTATAGACAGATACCTTGCTTTACCATGACATAGAACAGACATTCTGTTTCTATGATCTTCTGGTTGGAGTAAATGAGGCCACATTTGGAGGAACAACTTGGCATTTCTAAAAAAAACTAACCCAAGATGTGAAACTAGAGTCTTTTACAAACTGTGTTTCTTCAAGATATATTGTTTTCTGCATTACTAGGGAAACAGCAGTCTGATTACAAATGTTATAGAAACAATTAATAAAGATACTAAGAAAAAGTACAAGAATAGTTACAAACATTAAACAAAGTCCATAATATTAGCAACATGCATGGGATCATGATGTTCCATGATCTTGAGATGAATTGATTACTTCAGATGCCATCTTCTTCTGGCTGCAAGGGTGTTTGAGTGTGATTTTCAAATTTCTAGAGGGCTGACAAGGAGCTCTGGTGGTACAGTGCCTAAGGCATTTGACTGCTAACCAGAAGGTTGGCAGTTCAAACCCACCAGCCACTCCATGGAAGGAAAACTGGGCAATCTGCTTCTGTAAAGAGTCCACCTTGGAATTTGTGTGGGTCACTATGAGTCAGAATGGACTCAACGGCAGTGGGTTTGTATTTTGTTTTTGTTTTTGTTTTTGTTTTGAATAGTCAAAAAGGTATTTTGACCTTCTTCATATGTCTGATATGGTCCAATTTTATTGAAATATTTTGGTCAAGCATTTTCAGTAAATCAGTAGAGTAAAATTTATCTGCAAATGACAAACTTAAAATGTTCATGGTTAACTTATAATAATAGTTTTTAAATGTGAAAGACCTAATTAATTAATAATCCATGTAAAGCCAGATAAATTCAATTCAAAAGAAAAACTTTAGATGAAAATATTTCTAAACATGATGATTAGCCTTATTTTCAAAGACATCAAATATAACACATAATAATCTTGAGATACAATACTAAATAGAATATACCAAAACCATTAATTCTTTAAACGTTTGAATAGTAATAAAAATTCTATAGGTAAATTATGTCATTTCCTTGTTAAAACTATTGGCTTTGATAATGTTAGAGTTAAAGCAAACAAAGTTGCAAGTAAGTTAATAATTGAAACAATGAAATTATGACACACTATTGTGTGCTTGTTTAACATCAGGCAAACATTATGGGCATATGATTTTTAACTTAAAGAAAATTTACACTTCTTTTTATTTGACAATATGTTTCATATAATTCCTGACATTAAATAAGCCTTTTTAGCACTATTTTCATTATAAAACAGAAACAAATCTTTTGTGGCTTTCCATAGGGTTTCAAACCTGTCAAGAGTTTATCATATTCAGGACTTTATTCTGTAAAAACCCTTGTCTTCAAGACAGATTGCACAAGACTAAAAAATAACTCTTCAGCCCAATAATAAAGAAAAAAAAATTGTTATCTGAACAATGAGAAACCTAATTTTTTGCTATTTGACATTAAAGCTTTTTAAAGTTTTCATGAATCAACCCATTAAGCTTTCAGCTATAATAAACAAGAACCTGAGCATATCAAACAAAAATCTTTAATAAACTTTCCAAATTCCTTGTATTTGTTATATATTTCTCAAACCATAGTACTTATATATATATATATATAAAAAAAAAAAGAACACATTCCTTCTTTCTTCTTTAGCATCTCTCAACTTTCCTCTGTCTACAACTTACTATTCTTTTATATTCTGGTTTAACTAGACTGTTTAAGACAAAAGTACTTCCTTTTTCCCTTTTTAAAATAATTTAACCTAATCTTCTTAACTACATATTTAACTTTTCTCTGACCATCAACGATTTACTCTGACTTTTTATACTCATCTAAATTCCTTTTTCTTTCTCATCTTGGCTCTGTGTTTTTCTTTTCCTTATCTTGGAACAGCTAGTCTCTTTCATTTTAGTACAAAATTATTTCATATACTTAATTTAATTCAAGCAATTTAAAGAGATAAACTGCTTTTATGTTGACATTACAAAACATAACCTTTATTAAAACAAATTTATTTTCATTAATTCCTGGGAATATTAAGACTATTCAATGTATATAAGTGCTTATTTATTATTAAACTAATCAGAGTAAGTTCTTTGAAGAAATATTATAATCTAATTTAGTAATATCATCCAGGGGTTGGAAATTATTATATATTCATAACCTTGTCTTTTGCACGCTCTATAGGATAATTTAGAGAAGCGATTTAGAACAATTTTTCTTTTTTAAGGTATGGTTAAACTAGTTAAAATAAACAAGGTATTTTTCAAATAGATTGACTTAAATCAAAATTTCTTAGAGTAACTATTAAGAGAACTGAGAATTTCAGACAGCTCCATAAAAAAAAAAAAAACTATTCATGGCCTTCAACTTGATAAAAAAACAGAAGCTTAGACACATGAGTCAGGAGGACTGGGGATTACATATGAGTCACAAGTAAATCATAATGTCAGACTTTCTGTGCAAGGAATTTTTCTGAGTCACACTCTTATATAAACATTTTTTGGAGGAACATTTGTGTCATTCACTTCCAGAATATTCTTATCACTTAGTTTAACCATGAACTATAACTTTGTCTACAAGTATTCTTTCTGAGAACAAGACATTTTTATCATAGTCTTAAGTAAGCATAAATGCACACTTATTCATTCAAAGGAGGGATGCACATATTCTCATTCAAACTTACGTCAGTTATTTACTTATGCCAGGTGTCTCAGTTTTAAGGTACTCTTTCACAAAAGTTAGTGGTTCAAAGCCAACGAGTGGTGCCATGGTAGAAAGCCTTGCATAAAGATTACAGCCAAGAAAATTTTACAGAGCAGCTCTACTTTATAACACATAGGGTCACCACGAGTCAGAATTGACTCAAAGGCCACAGGTTTTTGTTTTGGGAATTTTGTTTGTGGTGTGTTTGGTGTACATGTTGTGTACACCAAACATGTGTACATGTCTCCTTCCCTTGAGTATGGGAAGGACCTCTGACTATAATGGATATCACCCTCATGGTTAGGCAACCTTATATGGCGAAAGTGAGAGATTTTGAAGTTGTAATTAAGGTCCCAAATCAGCTGATTTTGAATTAATTAAAAGAGAAATGATTGTTGATGGGCCTGACTTAATCTGGTAAAAAAATTAAGAGGGACTGTCCTTCCTAAGGAGCTCTAGTGGCACAGTGCCTATGGCATTTGACCACTAACCAGAAGGTTAGCAGTTCAAACCCACCAGCCACTCCACAGAAGGAAGACAGGGCAATCTACTTCTGTAAAGATTTACCACCTCAGAAATCCAACGGGGGTCACTATGAGTTGGTATTGACTCAATGGCAGTGGGTTTGGTTTGGTTTTTGGTTTGGGCCCTTCCTGAAGAGAGAGAGAGAGATTCTGCTGCTGGTCTTGAAGAAGCAAATAGTCATGTTGTGGCTGCACTAGGAAGGGCAGTCTTTAGGAGCTGAGAGCTTCGATCCTACAGTGGCAAAGAACTGAATTCTGCCAACAACATGAATGAGCTTGGAAAATGGCCCCAGGCTCCAGGTGAGAGGGCAGCCTGGCCAACACCTGATGGCACCCTCATGATAGCCTGGATGGAGAACATAGCTGAGCCATGCCAGGGCACAGACCCACTGAAACTGACATCATCCATACGCATTGTGTGAAACTGCAAAACGTGTGGCGCTTTGTTATGCAGCCTAGGAAACTAAAGGAGTCCCTGGATGATTTCTACAGTTAAGCACTCAACTACTAGCCAGTTGGTTGGTGGTTCAAACCCACTCAGAGGCACCTTGGAAGACAGGCCTGGCCATCTGCTTCTAAAAGGCCATAGCCTTGAAAACCCTGTGGAGCACAGTTCTACTCTGCATACATGGGGTCACCATGGATTGGAACTGACTCATTGGCAACTAACAACACAGCAATAGGAACTAATGTACTATGTAACTTGAATGTCTGTAAACCTCTGTTTCTCCATGTGTAAAATGAGGACATAACACTATTTGCATGGGGCTGTTGTGGGCTAGGTGTAGCACTTAGTGAGCTTTTAACATTAGCTATGCACTTAGAGGCAGTGTCTACACAGTATACTAAGGGCTCCACAAGAGGTGCTATCATAGGACCCAACCCACTGCCACTGAGTCAATTTCAACTCATAGTAACCCTACAAGACAGGGTAGGACTGCCCCATAGGGTCTATAAGACTATAAATCTTTTCAGAAGCAGACTGCCACATCTTTCTTCCACAGAGCAGCTGGTACGTTTGAACCACCAACCTTTCAGTTAACAGCCAAGCATTTTAACCACTGTGCCACCAGGGATCCTTTATCATAGCACAAAGGAGGTCAATTAGTATCCTATGGTTACTATAACAAATGACCACAAACTGGGTGGCTTCAAACAACGGAACTTTATTCTCTTACGGTTCTGGAGGCTAGAAATCTGAAATCAAGATGTTGGCAAGGCCGTGCTCCCTCAGAGGGTTCTAGAGGAGAGTCTTTTCTATGCCTTTCTCTTAGCTTCTGGTGTTGCCAGCAATCCTTGGCATTCCTTGGCTTATAAATGCATCACCCCAATTTCTCCCTCCATCATGTTGTTGTTGTTGTTGTTGTTATGTGCCGTCGAGTCGGCCCGACTCATAGCGACCCCTCCTTGGGTTTCCGAGGCAGTATCACTACAGAAGTAGGATTGCCCAACCTTCCTTCTGAGGAGTGGCTGGTGGGTTTGAACCGCCAGCCTTCTGGTTAGCAGTCAAGTGCTTTAGCCACTATGCTACCAGAGCTCCCCCCTCCATCATAGAACCATGAAAAGCAAGACCAGGGCTAGGGTGAGGTAACTGGGCACCTAGCATGCAAAATTTAAGGAGGCACTTGCATAACCTTAAATGAATGCCTCCTTAAATTTTACACCTAGACTCCTCAGTTATCTCACCCTAGTCCTAGCCCTGATGAAAAGAATGGCCCTTTCAGGGATCTAAAGGTATAACACTTTATCCTGAAGGTGATGGGGAGCCACAGAATATTTTTAAGCCCAAGAGTAAGACCATCAACGGAGGCTGAAGCAGCAAGATAGAGAGGAGGAGACAGATTCCAGAGATAATTAGAAGGAATGATCAAAAAGCCTTGACATACTTTGAGGAAGAGGAAGCCATAGAGAGGTGCATGGGAGGTACAGACAACAAAGATGAACCTTTTTGCACATACAGTACTGCGTTGTCAGTGATGGCAAACATTGGTGGATAGATAGATGGACAGGCTGAACTATTAGGTATGTCTATGCAGCAGGGAGTGTGCCCATGACCATGTATAGGGTTGGCAGACAGTGTTCCTACAAGTGTATTTGTATATTCTGTAAGAATTTCCAGGTATATAGTAGAACTGACAAGGGACAAAGTTGAAGTCATTTCTTGGCCACAGCCAGCTAACTGGAGGGAGAGAGTAGTTGGACCTGTGGCCTTGGGACCATGGTCACAGGGAACATCAATCTCAATTGGCATAACATACTACACAATAACATTGTTCCACATCCTACTTTGGTGAGTAGCACTGGGATCTTAAACGCTTGCAAGCAGCCTTCTAGATGCAACGATGGGTCTCTCCTCGTCCAGAGCAAAGAAGAATGAAGAAAACCAAAGACACATGGAAATAATTATTCCAAGGGACTGCTACACCATGTGATCCTCAGCCTATAAGACTATAAGACCAGAAGAACTAGATGGTCCCCAGCTACCACTGTCAACCATTTGGAGGGGGATCTATGTAGGAGATCCTGGATAGAGGGGGAGAACAGTGTGGAACAAAACTCAAAAATCATTTGAGGGGGAAAAAAAGGGGGACCAGGTTTGTTGTCTGATAGAGCCAGGTGGAACCCCTGAGACTATGGCCCCTAGCTGCCCTTCAAGTCTGGAATTGAACCTACTCCTGTGGCTTCCAGCCAAACAAAAGACAGGCATCTGAGCTGAACATTTACATTAGATAGATACACTCCTTGGAGAGAACAATCATGGGCGAATAGAAGGGCTGTGTATGCACAAGGAGACAGCTCAAAGGGCAGGAGTTTAGGGAGGGAAGAACACAAGGAAGAGGTAACTATAGGGAGGGAGTGGGAAGAGAGCTATTGCATTTTGGGAAATTGCAGTCAATGTCATGACACAAAGTGTATGTGAACTGCTGTATGGAAAATGAATTTGCTCTGTAAACTTTCACCAAAATCACAATAAAAATTTAAAAAAAAAAAAAAGCCTTGACATAAAATTGGCTATAGGAAGAGAGAGAGAGAGAGACCAGAGCCTAGGATGACATTCAGGATCTGACTTGGAGGTCTGGGTGGATGATGAGACAGTTTACCAAGACTGGGAATTCAGGAAGAAGAGTGGATTTGGATAGAAAAATAAAAATTCATTTTAGTACATGATTATGGATAGAATTGTATCCAAAATGTTATAAAACCTAAACTCCTATACCTACGAGTGTAATCCTATTTGGGGATAGAACTTTCTTAGTTATGTTAATGAGACCATATCAGTGCTTCCCCCAGAGCCTATAGAGAGAGAGAACCTCTCTAGAGTCATCACCCTGAATTGGGAGCTCTGGTGGCATAGTGCCTAAGGCACTTGACTGCTAACCAGAAGGCTGACGGTTCAAATGCCCCAACCACACCTCAGAAGGAAGGTTGGCAATCTACTTTTGTAGTGATATCACCTCAGAAACCCAAGGAGGGATCTCTGTGAGTTGGATCAGACTCCATGGCACATAACAACAACAACAACAACAAACTGAAAAAATAAATTCCTGTTTGTTAAGCTACCACTTGCAGTTCTGTGCCAGTAGCAGTAGATAACTAAGACTGCATTTGAGTTGCCTGTAAAGTGTTTACTTACAGATGGAAATCAGGGCTTGGGAGAGAGGAATCCGGGTTGGAGACGAGGAAAGTGTTATCAACCAGATGGGATGTTAAAGTCTTGGGTCTACAAAAAGAGAAGCGAGATCAGGGCAGAACTCCAGGGAAGACAGACATCAAGAGACAAGCGGAAGAAAGAAGTGAAGAAAGGTTGGGAAGAAATGGTGAGAGAGGGGAGAGAAACCAGAAGAGGGTGAGTGTCCCAGCAACTGGTGGAAGGAGAGCTCCACAGAGGAGAGTCTGCGATGTCAGGTGCCATCTGAGAGGCTGAATAACGTGCAAGGAAGACAAAGTGCCCATTCCCTTTGTTGATGAGGAAGCCAGGTCAGAGGAAAGCTGGGCAGAAAGCGAACATAGAAATGAACACTGGGAGAGGAGGGTAGAGGTGAACTCTTTCAGGAAGGTTCAACTGTGAAGGGACCGAAGGAGACAACTAGCAGGAGGATGCATGTGCCATCAGGGGCAGTTTGGGCCATATTTTTAGATGGGAGAAAGTTGACCATGGTTATTTCTAGACAACAGAGAGCCAGCTGAGAGGGAAAGCTGAAGGGGCCGCAGAAAGGAAAGACGATGCATGAGGTGGGGATGAGACCCCGGGATCAGACAAGGAAGTCCACCTAGGATCACAGGAGCCTGGACAGAAGGGGGGGTGGATAAGCATGAGTGCAGAATGTGGGGAAAAAAAAAACTGAGGGAGACTCCCAGCAGCAATGAAATTGGGGTTCCCGCTGGGGTAGGAGCTGAACCGGGAGAAATGGGAAAGGTTGAAATAGAAGAATGGAAGATAAAGTTGCCTTTTGGTATTACCCTGCATCATTCATTTATTCAAAATATTTCTGCAGTGCCCCTTGTGTTCACTGCACTATGCAAACAGGAGACACACATAAGATGCAGCTCCTAATGGCTCATACTCTACCATCTCCCGTTTATTGACTAGCAGCCGTGTTCTAGGCATTGGACTGAGGGTTTTACCTATTCCAGTTAGAATGCAAAACAATCCTAAGTGGTATTTTATTTCCACTTTTGTTGTTGTCAGGTGCCATCGAGTCATCTCTGACTCATAGAGACTCTATGCACAGCAGAACGAAACACTGCCCAGTCCTGTGCCAACTTCACAATCCCTACTATATATATATATATATACACACATATATATGTGTATACACATACACACATAAATATACACACACACACACACTATATTTCTACTTTACTCATGAGGAAGTGTGAAAGTGAGGTTCAGAGAGGTGAAATGATTTGACCAAGGTCACACAGCTAGGTAAGTAGCAAGGCTGGTATATGAACTCCGGTCTGCTTGGCTCCAAAGTTCATGCTGGCCCTCCACCTCTCCATCCTCCACCCCAACGCCCCTGCCCATCTCCTCTAGATACCCCTGCCCCACCCAGTTTCTTTCTTTCTTTTTTTAAATTTCTGCACAGGTTCCACTAGCATGAGGCTTCCTAAAGAACTAGTCCAGAGTTCTTAGGGTCTGCAAGCTGGTCAAAGCAGAGCTGTCCATGATCACTACCCTGTGCCAGTCCATACCAAAGTCATCTCCCAGCCTGTGTCTGGATGAAAGGTTAATTCCCTTGTACAAGCTACGTGTTGGCAGTGCCGTGTGTCACTGTCCCTGAGCGGGAGTGTTTTCAATGCATGCCCAGTGGTGGAGCTGCATGCTGGGTGGAACCCCTGAGACTATGGCCCCTAGCTGCCCTTCAGGTCTGGAATTGAACCTACTCCTGTGACTTCCAGCCAAACAAAAGACAGGCATCTGAGCTGAACACATTCTACAGCCAGCCCTGGCAGCCTGCTTTGTCACACACACATGTGATGGCTTTCACAGTGTCAGTCATCCTGCCTCAGATTGCCAAAACAAGCCCTTTGTCACACCTGGAACCCAAAGCTTTGAGCAGCAGGGAGAGCAGCTTTGAGTGATGCCTGGAACAGAGATGGGCAAGGTCTCAATCCTAGAAGGGCTGGCTGACCCCAGGAGCCACCTGGCCAAATTGGGCACCCATCTGATATAGTAACAGGTGCCCCTGTGTCTTTCCAGGGGTGGAGGAGACAGAGGCTGGAAGATCAGCTCTAAAAGGGTCTGAGTAGCTCTGTCATCAGTGTGGCAGTTAAGAACGTGGGCTCTGATGTCCATGTTGCACGTAAGTGTGAGACCTCGGCAAGTTACTTAGCTTCTCGAAGCCTCAGTGTCCTTGTCTGTAAAATGGCTCCCACCCTTACAAATGAAAGCTTGCACAGAAAGCTCTTGGCACAAGGTCAGTTATGCAGTAAACACTCAAGAGAATCAGCTGTTCTTTTCTGGGCACAGAGACAATGACTGGAAATGTTCAGAGGAGCAAGCTGCAGCCAAGGGAGGCTGCAGAAGGTGGTCAGGCTGGTTGGGGAAGGTGGCCTTCATTTCTCCCTTGGATTCTTGGGAAGAAGGTGGAGCCACAGCTAAAAGATGGTCCAGCTGCCACAGCAGCTGGTCCTAAGTGGGAAGGTGTGAATGCAGAGAAGAGAAGCCTCACTTAAAAAAGGATCGAGTGGGGAGCTCTGCAGGAAAGAACTGAACACAAACCAACCTGGAGAGCCAGCAGGGAGGCAGCTGGTGAGGGAGTGTCAAGCCCAGCCAGAACTACCATAATTCCTGGTATAGGTGGCTACTCTGGCCAAACTGCTTGGCATTAGCAGTCAGGAAACCTGGGAAGGGCAATCCCAAGGGCAGCTGGGAGGCTGATGCACGGCCCCAGCCCCAGGTGTCTCGCCCCACCCCCTTCTCCAGCTCTGCAGGCCTTGCTTGGAAACGTGTATAATCCCCTTCCCTTGAGTGCAGAGCTCTAGGGAGGAAGCTATCCTGTGGCCCAGAAATTTAATGCAATTCCATTCATCCCACATGGGATTGCAAGATAGGAAGAGAGATGGGAGGCAGAGCTGACCTAGACCTGTCCATAGGACGCTTACAGAAGGAAACTGAGGCAAGTGTGAGGTTGCTTACAGACTAGAGGGAAACTGAGGCCTGTATGTGGCAGAAGTCCTGGTGCCAGAAGACCGGGATTTAAAGCCTGGCCCCGCCACTCACAGGCTGAGCCATCTTGAGCAAGCAAATCACTTGAATGACATCTCAGTGTCCTCCTGTGTAACATGGAGGAAATGATAATATCTACCACCCAGAGTTGTGGTGAGGATCAAACGAGATGTTAGTTATTGTTAGAGTGTGAAAGAGGGTGCCTGAAGAGAGGCCAGGAAATCGTCATGGGGCTAAAGGAGGGAGACTGCATCTGTGGGAGGGTATCAACGAGGGCTTTGTGGGGGATGTGGCTCTTGAGATAAGCCTTGAAGGATGGACAGGCTTTCCCTAGGAGGGACAGAGAAAGAGACCTGCTCCGTGCAATGGAACAACTTGAGCAAAAACAGGGAGCAAGCTCACCACCGAAGGACTAGTGAGATTTGGAAGGGCCATGGGTGGCACAGCTGTCCCCTCTGTAGTCTGTTCTTTACTCACAGTCGGTGGAGGAAGATTACACAGAATAGACCAGATGTCTGGTCCAGAGGGCAATGGGGGCTGGGAGGAATGAGAGGCTTTTAGCTGCAGCCATCTAGAGAAGGTTCCTGGAAGAGAAAAAGACATCTGAGCTGAGCGTCAGAACTTGAGTAAGACTCAACAGAGGAGATTTCATCATCTGAACAATGACCATCACCTGAACAATGCTGCAAGGCCTGATGCCATCTCCCAGAATGAGGTACACAGATGAGTCGAGGGAAATGGATGGGTCTCGACTCTGTACAGGATGTGATCCAATACAGGAAGCTCAAGGCCTTGAATATCATGCTAAAAAGTAAGAGTAATGGGAAACCACTGAATATCGTGGGATGAGAGTAGATGCTACCGGTTCACTTCACAAAGATCAGTCTGGGCCTTGAATAGGAGGGGTTCGAGCTGAAAAGTCAACCAGGGTTCCACCATACTCCAGGTGTATGATTCAGGTGAGGAGTACCCCAAGAACAAGGGGAGATGATGCAAGGAGGGAATAGCTAGGTGACTGTGGGATTTGGAGACAAAGAAGAGGGGTGAGTGCAGGAGGGGCTTTAAGAGTTCTTTCTTCAGAAATAGGCTTTTCCCCTCTCCCACCAGCCTCATTCCCTTGGCCCTGAAGGCTCATTTAACTCTCTGGGAGACCCAGGCCCTGCAGCCTAGAGGCGCAGGTCACTGGGGTCAGTGGGACATTGAGGCTGAGGGGCTCTGGGTGGGGAAGCTCTCCACCCACACTCCCGCCCAGGTGGATCCCTCCGGAGTGGCCCAGAAGATCTCTAGGCCCAGGCAACCAGCACCGTGTCCAAATTCCAGGCCTTTCTGAGCTGGTTCTCCTGCCCCTGCCCATTCCCCTTCCCCAAATCCAATGGGGTCCCTAAGGCTCCACGGCACCGACGGGGTTAAAGCCAGCTCGTGTCACCGCCCCCGCTCTCCACCTGCCCACCGCAGTGGCGAATGCCGTGAGTCGGAAAGCGCGGGAGAGGGGGGCCTCCCAGCCGCTGAGTGACAGGCGAGTGATGATTGGCAGCTGCCAGCAGCCGGGTGCGGGGGCGGCGGGAGCCCAGTGGCCCCTGCTGCGCGCACAGCCGGACCCCGCGCCCGGGCAGGTTCCTGCACGCCGCGGCTGGGCCAGGCTCGCGCCCTGCGCGCCCCGAGCCGGGCTGACGGGGCGGGGCGCCCCCTCCGGAGCCCGCGGGCAGGCGAGTGTCTCTAAGGTGACACTCCGGTGCGCGGCAGCAGCGGCGGCTGCACTGCGCGCTCTCTAAGCTCTGGCTCCGGCGCCAGCCGTCCGGGTGGCGCTCCGGAACACGACGCAGCCCCGACGCCCGCCAGGCCCTCCAGGGGTGCAGGAGGACCCCTGCCGGCCCTCCTCAGGCGTGGTGCCCAGCACCTCACTGCCCGCGTGTCTGAGCCCGGCGTCGGGAGGGACGCGCGGGACCCGGCGCGTCCCCCCTCCCCACCTCGCGCCCTCCGGCTCGGGAGGAAAGAGATTCTGAACTTTAGCGGGGAAGCCCGACAGGCAGCGGGATGGCCGAGGGGCCGGGTGGCGGAGGGCCTCGCGGGGATGGGGCCAGCGGCGGCCGAGCAGCCGAGGAGGAAGTGGTGCGGCGGCGCTGCAAGCGCGGGGAGGAGGCCGCAGTCCTGCAGCCTTGGCCGGAGGGGCCCCGGGGCATGGCCGCTGGGCCCCCAGTGGAGGAGCGCTTCCGCCAGATGCACCTACAGAAGCAGGTGTCCTACAGGTAAGGAGGCTGGGGCACAGGGGAGCGCTGAGTTCACCTCTTTCTTCATTCCATATTCAACAAGCCTTTATTGAGTGTCCACTGGTTGCCTGGTAGTGGGTGAAGCCGGTAGCTTCCGGGACCCCTTCTTGGAATGAACCGCAAACACCCTAGTCAATCAACATGGAATTACTGTACTGAGTGCCTGCTGTGTGCCAGGCATCGCGCTGGGCTCGGAGGAGACAGAGTGCAAGACAAGGTCCTTGTCCTCTCTCTCCTGGGAGACTCCCCACTGCCCGTCTTCTAGGGGAAAGGAGAGACCCCCCCTCCTCATTCTTCAGCCTTATTTGAGCTCTACCAGGGGCGAAGCCTGTACTGGGCTTGCAAAAGTGAGTGAAGTGTCCCCTACCACGATGGCTGAAACCTTGCTACTGAGAGATGAAGAAGGGAATCCCTGCTGGACCCCTGCCATGCTGGCTTTTGCTGGCACCTAGAGTGGCAGACTGAACCCCCACCATTCTGGCTTCTTAGTCAAAACCTTCTCTCCCTGTGGAAGATTCCCAGAACCCCTGGGCCTGCCACTTCAGGAGAAAGCAGCTGGATTGGACCCCAGAGGCCACTTTTATAACCTGGGATGGGTGTGTGTGTATGTGTGGGAGGGGGTCCCTGGAACAAGAGTGGGTAAGTTATACCAATAGTGGATGTGTGTGTGTGTGTGTGTGTGGTGCTTATCTTCTTCTTCCTCTCAGACTGCAGCCTCAACTTGGACTTTCTGCCCCTCTCAGAGCCCTGGCCCAGAGTGACCTCCCCTTGGAGGATCCAGCAGGGATATTGGGGCATTTGCAGTCCTTGAAGCCATCCACCTGGTGGGAGAGGACACATTTCCTGTCTATTTACAACCATAGGGGTTTGCCCTATGTCTCAGGCTGCCCTGGTGCTCCCTGGGGCTTCTGAGCAAATGTTTCATAAAACTAGCTCAGTCCTAGGAGTTTGTAGGGCCCAGTACTCTTAATGGCTGTGAGGTCATCAGTCCCCATCAGTTGGAGAGAAGGGGAGAGACGGGGAGGGGGCTGTTCACCTTTGTGAAGTGGGATGCTCAGAATGAATGGAAAAGAGAGCTAGGCTCACACAGGCTGCCTTCACTCTGGGTGATAAGGAATCAGGGGCACTGTGGCCTCTTCTTCCAAAACACCATGCTAAGAGGAGGTCATCACCTGCCCTATCCATGCCTTCTGGCTGTGGATAGAAAAGTCCCTGAAAGTTCCATCATTAGCTGGTGGAAGAGGGAGTCCAGAAGGGCTGTCAGGGGATGGGGCAGAGGATGTAGAGTCCCGGATGAAATGTCATACTGGGAGTCAGGAGACCTGCCTTGTATTCGTGCTTTTACCAGTGACTTGCTCTGTGTCCTTGAGCTAGATAATCTCTCTCTCTCTCTGGGCCTCAGTTCTTCACCTGTAACAGGAGGGATGACTCCCAAGCTTGTCCTTGGCTATGAATGAGAGACAAGCAGCATCTGGAGCTGAGAGGGAGGCCAGAGGCTTGGAGCGTGGGGAACAGAGAATAATTGAAGGTCTGGGAGGGAGGATGCTGCATGCACACACACATGCACATATACACATATGTGCACACACATGTACATGTATGCAGATGATAGCCACATAGAAGGGCTTAGCCAGAAAATGCATCATGTTCCACTAGGATGGATCGTGTGCACGTACACATGCACATATACACCCATATAGGCAGCTGCAAGACCTGGGATTACTCTCTTTATTTATTTATTTATTTATTTATTTATTTATTTATTATTAGGATTTGGGTGAAGATTTACAGAGTAAATTCACTTTTCATACAGCAGTTCACATATACTTTGTCTCATGTCATTGACCAAAATTTACAATGCAGCAGCTCCCCTCCCACTTCCTCCCCATAGTTACCTCCTCCCAGTGTCCATCAAGACCTGGGATTACTCTAGAGTGCTTTCTGAATAATGATCCTTCCACAGCCCAGCTTGTGGCCCTTGGCTGCCAAGGACACTGGGTAACCAAGCTGTGAAGGGAACAGGAGGCCCCTGGGTCACCTGTGTGAGCTGCAGAGGGCACACTGGAGCAGTCTCCAGCTGTCAGCCCTGGACAGATCACACAAGGTACCTTTTCACATCCTGGGTGCCAGCCAGAGCCTAGCCATAGACTCAGAGCTGAACAAGGTTCAAAGCCAAGAGAAAGCCTGGGTAGAGGCAGAGGAGACCCTCCAAACCTCTCCAAGTGCCATACCCGAGGGACCCCAGTGGAACAGACTCCACTTTCTGGCCCTGGTGTGGCTGCCATCTGGAGTGGCCTGATGACCGACGCTCCCCCTTGGCCAGGCCTCCTGCCCCGGGGCTGGCAGGAGCCCGGGCCCACGGAGGCCCTTTTCATGCCTTCCACTGGCCACCTTGCTGCTCTGGCTTTCAGCTCACCCTCCCACCCTGCTGTGAGGAGTTACTAAGAAAAGCAGCTGAAAGCCCTTCACAGAGAGAAAGGCTTTTAGGCAGAAACGCGGGGGCACAAAAATCCGAGGGTGAGGGTTGGAAGCGGAAGTGGGATGGAGGCCAGGCTGCCTCTGACGTCAGTGAGGACAGGGGCTTTGAGCAGGACAGTGGACGCTTGTAGGGATGTGGGGGCTTCTGAGAAATAGGTTCCCTCACCCCCAGCCCTGGCGTAGGCTGGAACTAGCCTGGCAGCAGCTTTAGGTGGATAGAGAGAAGACGGGTCTGTGCCTGGTACAAGCTCTGATACCAGGTTGTGGGGGAGGGGGCAAGAAAAGCAAGGGAAGGACTTGAGTCAGGGTTTGTTTGGTTTAAATGGGATCCAATAACCAGATCCCTGGGTGACACAAAACAGTTTTCATTAGGCTCTAACCTGAAGGTTGAGGATTCAAACCTACCCCGCAGCATGGCAGAAGAAAGGCCTGTGATCCTTCCATAAAGATTACAGGCGAGAAACTTTATGGAGCAGTTCTACTCTGTTAACACATGGGGTCGCCATGACCCAGAATTGACTCAGTGGCAACGGGTTTTGTTTTTTTGGTTTCTAGTAAGTCGAAAAAAAAAAAAAGAGGGGGACAGAGAGGTAGTGTCCTGACATCTTGAATCTGTGTCTGGGAGAGAGGAGAGGTCTCTCCCGTACCCTTGAAGAAGTCCTAAAATGTCTTGAAGCTAAAGAGGCTATTGGAGGGAAGGCTCCAGCATGGGAAAAGCCAGAGGGGTGCAAAGGATGCTGGGTTGGGTCTGAAAGGACCAGTCAGGAGATGCAGCACTGTGACCCTGGAACTAAGCCTGGTGGTGCCCAGCCCACATCTCCTGGGATCTCTTTGAAAATGGATTTTCAAACCCTATTTCAGAGAGCCTGATGCAGATCGTTTGGATGGGCCTGGCCATCTCAACTTTACAAACCTCTCCAGGTAATTGTGAACATCCAGCAGGTCTGGAAACCACTGATTTCACCTGTGAAGAAGGCTAAGAGGAGAGAAAAAGGGGCAAAGGAGAAGAAAAAGGGGGTACCTGTGAGAAGAACCATTGGGGTGTGGCTGGCAGGAGGCTTCCCTGTGCCAGGTTCTGGTGTGGCCCCAGAAGGGCCATGGAGGAGGACCAGCACCTCTTTCTAGAGTTCTGACTGTGAATTAGGCTCTGGCCAAGATAGGGGTATGGGATTCAGTGCTCAAACAGATTCGTGGACTGGTAAGTCAGGGAAGCCACAGAAAATAACTGGGTTTATCATACTCATAGGTCTCAGAGACTAGAGACACAACATAGTACACTGTGATACAGGGCCACACAGGGGGTTGCATTCAGAGACAAGGTAGTAACAAGTTGGAACTGTAGAAGAAGGCTTATGTATCCCAAGCAGGATGGGATTACCTAGGCTGCATAGGCTTCCTGGGGACTGGGCATTTGGAATAATTCTGTGGGCTAGGAGGCAGAGCTATCCCTAGTTGTTGGACAGCTGGCCCCAGAGTGATGAGGACAGGGACAGAGTGGCCCAGGAGTATGAGAATCTGATAAAGGGAATAGTTGAGAGTGAACTTGATCAGCTGCTCTAGAAGCAGAACGGGCCGACCTCTAGCCAAGGCCTCTGGACAGTGTCATGGCAGCATTTAAGAAAATGACATTGCACAGGCGTTGGCAAACTTGCCTGCAAAGGGCCAGCCAGTAAATATTTTAGGCTTTGTGGGTCATACGGTCTGTTACAACCACTCAGCTCTGTCATTGTAACACGAAAGCAACCATTGTTGAGTTGTTGTTAATCATCAAGTCACCTCACTCATGGCAGCCGCATGGGTTGCACAATAGAACTTCGCTCTGTAGGGTTTTCTGCTTTTGGAAGTGGATCACCAGGCCTGTCTTCTGAGGCACTTCTGGGTAGGTTTCAACTGCCAACCCTGTAGCTAGTAGTCAAGCCCTAACTGTTTTCCCCAGCCAGGGACTGAAAGCAGCCATAAATACTCAAAAAATTCACTGCCACCAAGGAGGATCCGACTCAGCCACCCCTCCTTGGGTTCCCGAGGTGGTATCACTGCAGAAGTAGATTGCCCAACCTTCCTTCCGAGGAGTGGCTGGTGGGTTTGAACTGCCAGCCTTCTGGTTAGCAGTCAAGTGCCTTAGACACTACACTACCGGAGCTCTTCCATAGATAACACATAAGCAAATAAGCAAGACTAAGTTCCAATAAAACTTTATTTATAGAAACTGAACTTCAAATTTCATATCATTTTTACTGTAATGAAATATTAATCTTTCGATTTTTCTAGTCATTTAAAAATGTGGAAACTATTTTAGCTCACAGGCCGTACAAAAACAGGCAGAAAAACTAAATGTGTATGAATTGTTGAAAGGAAAACTAATTTGCTCTGTAAACCTACAAGCAAATCACTATAAAAAGTTTAAAAAAAAAAAAGGCAGCAGGCTCTATGTGACCTGTGGGCTTTACTTTGCTGATTCCTGATCTAGTTGATAGGAGAAGACAAACACATGGGAAGCAACAGCTGATCGTGGGCATTAGGAGTGAACCTGGGCACTGGGCAAGGTGGTACCTCATTCTGTCTAGAGAGGCAGAGACAACGCAGTGCACATCCCTACAGGCCTCGAAGCCAGAAAAACCGGGGTTCGAATTCCAGCCCTGCTGCACCTTCCTAGCCGGGTAAATCACTTTCACCTCTGACCCTTTTTCCTCAAATGGAAAATGGGAACAGTATTACCTCCACAAGAGGGTGGCTGAGAAGACTAAAAAAGATAAGAGATATAAATTAGTATTTCATGACAATGGAAATGATATAAATCCAAAACTATGGCTGCAGATCGATTTCAGCCCATGGCAACCCCGTGTGGGTCAGCGTAGAGCTGTGCTCCTCACGTTTTCAATGGCTGATGTTTCAGGAGATCACCAGGCCTTTCTTCCGACGTTGGCTGGGGTGGATTCGAAAGTCTGATCTTTCAGTTAGCAGCCAAGTGTGTGAACCGTGTGTGCCCCAGGAATGACTCCTGACTCATAAACAACCAAACCAGTTGGTTCTGACTCAGGGAGACCCCTTGTGTTGCAGAATAGAGCTGCATCCATGGCGTTTTCGTGGCCGTGACCTTTTGGAAGCAAATCACCAGGCCTTTCTTCCAAGGCACCTCTGGGTGGAATCAAACCTCCTACCTTCTTGTCAGCAGCTGAGTGTGTTAACCGTTCTCACCACCCAGGACTCCCCTCCTGACTCACAGAAAGGATGAAACACAAGTTAGAAGACCCTTTGCCCTCTGTGGCTGGCTCTACTTGTGGGCTGGGGTGGTTCAGGAAGGCCGGCCCTGCGGGAGGGGTGGATGTCTGGACCCCGGAGCACAGAACTTAATAGAGACTAAAAGCAGGAGCTGAGAGCGTCTGTGCAGGTCCCAGCCTGCAGTCCTTCACCTGCCCCTCTCCTCCCACAGTGGGGCTGGCAGGGAGCAATGGGGGGTGAGGGGGGGGATGAGGGCAGCCAACTGGCAGGGGAGGGTACCCCCTGCTGCGGGCACGTGGCAGTGGGTACACAGCTCCTGGAGGGAGGGGCGCCTGATCCAACTCTCCCTGCTGCTATTTACCAGAAGCTAAAAATAATCCAAGAGTGACAGGGAGATGGGGCCGATTTGTAATTTAAATAGCAACAGGATAAAGCAAGGAGCTGCAAGAGATCACATTCTGTCCTGAATTAAAAATGCAAAACTCGGGGGCAGAGAGCTGAGCCGCAGCAGGGAGAGGGGGCCACTGCCAGAGGAAGCCGGAAGTGGGGGTCTGTCCATTTTCCTTCCTTCGGGAAGGGCTGGGCTCAGCCCGGAACTCCTTCACCCCCCCGCCTCAGGGACCTGTGGTTCTTGCTGACCAGTGAGTCAAAGGCCAAGGCAGGCAGTGCCCAGGGGCGGGGCCAGGCCTGACCAAGGCAGACATGCTGGGACTGGATTCCCAGAGAGAGGGGCTTCCCCACCCCATTGTGGCTTAGGGCACTTGAGAGGTGTCCTGAGCACCTCTGCACCTGGGGGACACAGTTATGTGGACATCATGGCAGGGGAGGGGTTTACAAAGTAGCATTTGACTAGGTTCTCCTGACCATGCCGCCAAGATTGTGGCCCGGGGGCCAAGCGTCAGGAAACTTAGATCTGAATCTCATTTTTGCCTCATTTGGTGCATTTTCAGAGCACAGCATTTGGAAGGGTCCTCAAGGATCCAGACCCCAAGGACAAGGTTTAGCACAAGCAGGGGAAACCTCTCTCCCAATTAAACACAGAGGGTGAGGCCTGGGGCTAGACCCTAGGCTTCCGCGGGGTCCCCTGGGCTTGGAGAGTAAGACTGAAAAGGGAAGAGTAGGTGGGGACTCTAAGGCCATTAGGCAGCACTGCCCCCCGTCTAAAAATGTTCCCCACACTCCCTGCCATAGAGAGAAACTAACATATCTTGAATATCCACTCTGTGACAGTATGCCAGACCCTTTGCAAACTCATTGAATTCCCACCATGACCGGCAGAAGGAGCTCTGGTGGCATGGTGCCTAAGGTGCTTGACTGGCGGTTCAAACCCACCAGCCACTCCTCGGAAGGAAGGTTGGGCAGTCTACTTTCGTAGTGATACTGCCTCGGGAACCCAAGCAGCAGTTGCTATGAGTCGGATCCGGGTGAGTTTGGTTTTTGGTTTTGATGACCGGCAGAAAGAGCAATGGTTAAGGTCTGGACTGCTAACTGAAAGGTTGGCAGTTCAGACCCACTCTGTGGCTCTATGGGAGAAAAGACCTGGCAAACTGCTTCCGTAAAGATTACAGCCAAGAAAACGCTATGGGGAAGTTCTACTCTATCACATGGAGTCACTGTGAGTTGGAATCGGCTAGACAGCACATGACAACTGGCAGTGGGTGTTCTATCACCATTTTACAGATGAGAAATGGAGCCTCAGAGAAGTTAAGTAATTTTGCCCAAGATCACACAGCCAGTAACTGGTAGAGGCAGGATTCAGACTCAAATCTGTGTCGCTCCAAAACCCATGCCCTTTCACTCTGGCAGGCTGCCGAGAGCCTGACTTGCATCCTTCAGGAGGTTTGCATTTGGCTCTGTGTAAGTGCACATGTCCCTGGAAGGGGTAATAGGGAAAGGAAGGGTGAGGAAGCTGAAGGACTGCTCTGCAGTCAGGGCTAGGATCCAGCAGGGGCCCCTGCTGATGCTGCCCTAGGGGCTTGGTGCGGTCACTTCAGGTTGGGAGCAAAAGGAAGCTCCTGTGGGAAGATCCAGCTGACCCAGAGTAAGGGGAGCCACCCGGGCTGTCTCACCTCCAGCCTGGGAACCCGGGGGGTTCCGAAGGACAGCTTCTAAGAAAAATCACAGTTTGAGGGACCACCTTCGACTGCTGAACTGCCACAGATGCCTTGCCCCAGTGGGAAAGGATCCCAGCCCCTCCTGCAGGTCCCTCCTGCTCATGGCTTTAATGAGGCCGTCCAGAAAGAGCCTAATCAAATTTCCATCTGTCACTAGCCAGCAGCACCGGCAGCCCGGGTCCATCAGTCTTCTCAGGTGGGGGCAGAGGCCTGGCACCTGCACAGGGGTCAGCGAGGTAATGGTGTTCTCAGGCTCTGGGTGGCTCCCAGGGCCTTCAGCTGGTACCCCTAGCTTAGCTGCTAGAGAGAGACTTAAGACTTAAAAAAAACTGTGTGTCTAATCATAGCTGTTCATGCAGAAGGGAGCCAGTCTGCCTCCTTCCACTCAGCTTTTTTGGACACCTATATTCAACTTGTAAGGAGTCCTGGTGCCACAGTGGTTAAAGTGCTTAGCTGCTAACTGAAAGGTCAGCGGTTCAAACCCACAGCTATTCCTTGGGAGAAAGATATGGCTTCCATAAAGATGTACAGCCTGGGGAACCCCATGGGACAGTTCTACTCTGTTCTGTACGAACACTCAGTTGGAATTGGGTCAATGGCAATGGGTTTGGTTTCTTCAACTTGGAGTCCCCGAGTAGCACAAATGGTTAAGCTCACAACTACCAGTCTAATGGTTGGCAGTTCAAACTCATCCAAAGCTGCCTTGGAAGAGAGGTCTGGCAATCTGCTTCTTAAAGGTCACAGCCTTGGAAACCCTACAGAGCACAGTTCGACCCTGCACAAGTGGGGTCGTTGTGAGCTGGAATCAACTCTGGGCAACTAACAACCACAACAACAGTATGCAACATCTCAGCTTCCATGGGAGGCTACTGAGTGTACACTGTGCTCCCAGCAGTGAGCTTGGAGCAACAGAGGGCTCAAGACGCTTGTAAAGAAACCACTGTAATGTGTACAAAAGATCAAATAATATAGGGATATTATTGGAACAGAAAGAGAGTTGGAAATAGTGAGTGAGTGGGAGTTCTGACTTTGGAATTGTGTTTTGATACTATGTAGGTATTTACAAAATATTTGTCTAACGAATGAATGAAAATCATTCATTTCCAGGGAAGGTGACTCCAATGGAACTGTCAGAGCTGGAAAAGATCTTAGTGGTCATCTGATCTAATTAGAAATGAAGGCTCTGGTGCCCAGAGAGGTTAAGTGACCTGCCCATTATTGCACAGTAAGGGCTAGAGTTTGAACCTATGGACTCTGGAGCTCTCTCCATCTTCCCATCTTTGCTTCTTGGGCTGAGACTCGAAGGATAGAAAAGATTTTGATTGGCCAAATGTGAAGGGCAGGCAGGGCAAGGGGAGCAGCACAAGCAGATGGGATGGCAGGGGTGAGGATGGGGTGTTGAAGGAAGTGTGAAGAACGAGGGAAGGAGAACGGATTTATTGAGCACCTACTGTGAGGCCGCACTAGCATGATGAGAACCAAAAGAAAAGCTCTGCAGGGAAGGCCTGGGAGAAGGGGCACAAAAGGAAAGAGGAGCCAAGCACAAGGAGCCTTGAAGGTCAGGCCAAGGAGGCTGTCTTGGCGGGTTTTGAGAGCAGAGGATGTCCAGGTTGTGGGTTGTTCGCTGCCCTGGTACATTGCTTTTCCCCAGCTCCCACTTGTTCATCCAGGCCATGGAAAGTAGAACACCTCACCCTCTGGGGCCTCATCAAAGCCCAGAATAATTTTCTTACCCAGATTCCTCTTCCTGTGTGGATCCAGGTGGATTCCAAGGGGTCCCCAGCTCCCCAGTGCTGGCACATGTTGTCCTAGGAACTGCCAAGGGCATCCTCCCTGGCCCTGTGCACCTGCCCCTTCCAGCCTTGGCCTCCCCACTGCACCTGGACAGCAGAGCTGGGATTGACAGCTGTGAGGAATGTAAGCTCGAGGTGGGCCCAGGCCTGCGGTCAGAACTGCTCTGCCTCTCAGAGCCTCCAGCCTGCCTGGCTTCCCCTCCAGGAGCCACATTTCCTGCCCTCTGCTGCTTCAGGGCTGCCAGATGCCTCGGATGGAAAACAAGCCCAGCCCCGTTTCCTCTGTTTAACTGCTCAAGCTGCTTGGTGAATGCCTTGGAGAGGAGGATAAGGCCCTACAACAGCCTCCGTCTGGAACAGGCCTTAGCCTAGCTGGCAGTGTCTCTGATGGGTTGCAGCATACAGGACCAGCCTGGAGGGATTCAGAGATGATGGGCTGGAGGGAGAGCCACAGGGCACAGGGTGTTGAGCCTCAAGGGTATTAGATCACCAGGCCTTTCTCCCTTGTCAGTCTTAGTCCAGAAGCTCTGTTGAAACCTTTTCAGGATCATAGCCACATACAAGCCTCCACTGACAGATAAGAGGAGGCTGTGCATGAAGGGCCTTGGCTGGGAATCAAACCTGAGTCTTCCAAATGGAAGGCGAGAAGGCTCCCCTGACCACCACTGTTCCTCATCCTCATCTATGAAAGGAAGCAAACAACAGACCCACCCCACAGCATTGCTAAAAAGACTCACTGAGCTACTGTACGTACTCACTAGATTTCTGGCACAAAAGCATCCAAGACATATTAGCTTTGTTTTATTATTACTAAGTATTAATTATTCATTACATAGCATGCATTTATTAAACAAGTATTTATGGAAAAATATTATGTTCCAGTCGAGAGGGATACAGAGGTGATTATAGCACCAGGTTGAAGTTTCCAAGGACTGGGATGGTGCCGTGTGCATCCTTGCATCTGCAGGTTCTGTAGCGTAAATGTTTATTGAACTGAACTGACACCTTCTGTCCTTGAGAAACTCATAGCCTGTCTGGGGTAGCAAACATATATACAGCTGAAGAACCTGTCATTGAGCAGTGTGATTAGAGAGTGTTTGAGGAAGGTACGACTCCTGGTGTAGAACCTGTCCTAGTAAATACTGAGCATTTGTCTTGCTCTCCATCTATCAAGTCCTCACAGTGGTCTCAAAGCCCATCACTGTCTAGCCTCTGGAGATCTTTCCAGCTCCCCCTTTGCTCCTTGCTCCCCAGACACACTGGCCTTTTTGCTGTTCCTCAGACACAAGAGGCACATCCTTTCCTCAGGGCCGCTGTACTTGCTGTTCCTTCCACCTAGAGTGCTGTTCCTCCCGACTGTCACATAGTTTGCTTTCTCCATTCATTCAGGCTTCTTCTCAAATCACCTCCTCAGAGAGTCCCCCCCAACTCCTTCTACCAAAATAGCACCCCTTCCTCCTTGATTTTGGCTTCATTTTCCGTATAACTCTTTTCGTCGTTTGACATTACATTGACTGTTTCTCAGATGCCTTTCCCATCAGCTCCAGGAGGATACAGCCCTGCTTCCTTTTTCACTTCTCTCCTCTACTCACTGACACAGTGCCTGCTGCGTAGAAGGCACCAATAAATACTTGTTGAATGAGTGAATTTGTAAACCCTTCCCCCTTTCAATTATTCCTCACACAATTCAGTAAGCTCAATTATTACTATTGGCCCCTCCCATTTTACAGGCGAGTGAACTGTGGCTGAGATCCCTGTAAGATTCATTTGTTTCTCTGTTTGTAGTCTACTTGATCCTATGGGTCAGTTCGCTCTGTCGCTATGAGTTGAAAGTTGACTGGACAGCACCCACCAACATCCCCACAATGAGTTAAGGCAGTTCAGAGAGGTTTATGCCTGATCCAGGTTACACAGCGGTAAATGGCAGACCCAAGACATGAGGCCACATCTCTGGCTCCATCCATAGTGCTCTTTCCACTGTACCACTGTCTCGTGTGCTGACCCAGTGTCACACATACAGAGGTGCTAAGGTCAGAGAGCTCTGGTAGCACAGTGGCTAAGACACTTGCCTGCTAACCAGACGGCTGGCGGTTCAAACCCACCAGCCACTCCTCGGAAGGAAGGTTGGGCAATCCTACTTCCGTAGTGATACTGCCTCGGAAACCCAAGGAGGGGTCGCTATGAGTCGGGGCCGACTCAACGGCACATAACAACAACAACAACAAAGGTCAGAGAGATGGGTGTGAGCTGGGCACACCCAGCTAGCATACCCTCTGGTTGTGGGATCACAACCAGGTCTGACCAAGGATGTGGGGACCTCAGCATAGAGAGGTAAAGATAGGAGAGCTTGAACAAAAAGGAAGACCAGACTGGGCCGGGATGCAGCTTCTAGCCCAGGCAGGTCTGCCAGTGGCCTGGCAGCTTCTGACTCTTAAGGCTGTCTGTCTCCTGCTGCTGGGCTGGGCTTGTCCCCACCTGCCCCTCGCCTTCCCGAGCAGCTCCTCGGCCCAGCCGTCTCCTGCCCCCGCCAGCGGAAGGCGCCTGCGAGGCCTGTGGTCCTCTGCTCCTTGGCCAGCCGGCCTCTCGCAGGGCCCCCCGGTCAGGAAGTGCCGAAAGAGGAAGAGAGTCGCTGGGCAGGATGAGCGCCCTGGGGGCCGGCCACAGTGCCGGGGGAGGCTGCGATGTGGCCGCAGCTCTGGGCCCCGTGGAGACGCTGGGGACAGGACAGAGGGAGCAGCCCGGAGCACTGAGGCAGATGTGGCGCCACCGTTCCTGGGACGTCCCACAGATCCCCGCCGAGGCCCCCCAGACACTGTAGGTACTGGGATAGCCTGGGTGTGGGTACAGGGACCTCTGGAGCAGGGGGGTGGGAGAAGTGGGGTTATCCACCTGCTGCCAACAGCTCCATGGAGATACAAAGAAGGGCATTGTCAAGGGCAGTGGGTGTCTTGGCACAGAGAGGGGGAGCTCTGATCGTTGGACTGTTGGAGGGCACTGGTGAGGCCTGAGCTCACAGGAGGCTGAGAATGGAGGGAGCAGCGGTATTTGGGGAGAGTTGCGCCCAAGCGGTGGAGCTGAATGTTGAAGGCAAATTCTAAGGGGTCTTCAGTCACCTATGGGCCCCTCCTTTAGAGCTCAATGTAAGAGTTTCTGGGAAGCTTCCCCCACCAGAAGCTATCTGCCCCAGGAGGCCAGTGTCAGATCCAACTGGGCATTTCACCCCTCCTCCTACCATGGTACCAGCTGCTGGCTGGAAGGCTGGTCCCCACTTCCTTGGTCAGACCTTCTTTAGACCGGCAGGAAATTGGAGGAGAGCTGGGAGAAGGTGCTGGGCCTCGGGGTGCTGGCTGTTTGTCAAAATCACAGGCTTGCCCACAAGTCACGGCCTCCAGTATTGGCTGTAAGTGGCTGCTGAGGCTGGAAATGGAGCTGCCAGAACCACGGAGGAGAGGGTGAAAGTGAAGGAGACACAGGATGTGGCTTCACATCGCGGAGCGTGTGAGCAGAAACAGCGGACAGCCGCTGTGGGCATCGGGGTGGCAGGGAAGGGAAAGGAGAAGACCATGCTCTCTGCCTTCCTGGCCTCCCTTTGTTAGCCCTGAACAGGCTATGAGTCTGCCCACGCTCTCGATTCCCAAACACGTATGGTGATGACTGCTCTGGTTCCAAGTGCTTCCTCATCTCTGCTGCGGGACAACTTCTGCGGCCTTTGGGGGTGTGTTTGTGTGTGCATGTGAGGTGCATCTGTGTGTGTGTACATATAAGAGGGATGTGGCAATGTGTAACCATTGTCCTGGTGGGTATTTGTGCATGCGTATGGGTAGTGCAGACAGTTAAACACTCAACTACTGCCCAAAAGGTTGGCAGCTCGAACCCACCCAGAGGCACCTCAGGAGACAGGCCTGTATGGAAAATGAATTTGCTCTGCAAACTTTCACCCAAATCACAATAAAAATTAAAAAGAAGAAGAAGAAGAATATAGACCTGGCAATCTCCTGAAAGAACACGGCTTTGAAAACCCTATGGAGTTCTACTTTGCACACATGGGGTCGCGATGAGTCGGAGGCAACTTGAGAGAAACTAATACATCCTATGGGGGTGTATCCTTTGTGAATGGGAGTGTGGGAAGGTGTAACTGTTGTCTGACGTACATGTATTTCTGAGTAAGCCGTGTGCAGGTGATTCATGGATGTGTAAGAGATTGACGGCTCTACTGGGAAAATGCTGTTAGGATTGCGTGAAAGGCTTGGGAGCAGTTGTGGTTAGGAAGGGATGGATTTGTCTGTTTGAGAAACAGGTATGTTCTTTATTGCTGCCTGTGAGGGTCATTAAGTGACTTTGATCCCTGTGTATTTCCGAGTGTGAGAGGCTGGGGTGGGAAGTGTTAGTTTGAGTAATAAGTGAGCTTAATTGTGTGAAGGCGTGTTTGTTCTGTGTATGTGGGGGACACTGTGTTACTTTTGTCCCCATGGGTGTGATTTGTGAAAGCCAAGGGGATAAGTGGAGATTTTGTGTGGTGGAGAGTAGGCACGAAGCGTGTGAGAGCAGTATAGATTCCATGTGCATGTGGGAGGGAAGGTGATGACAGCCGCCTTCGCAGGTGTCCATTTGTAAGAATGTAGGTTGTTTGGTGGGGGAACACTAAGGGAAGGAAACGACGGGCTGTGTCTAGGTGAGCGCAGTACAGGTGTGTCAGCGCCAGAGGAGTCTTGCTGACCCCGGTAGACCAATTGCTGGGTTGGAAAGGCGGGGTCTAAGCAGTCCGCCCTCTGATAAGCCCCGCCCCATCAAGCTGCCTCCCTGTGCTGCGGCGAAGCCGTCTGCCGGCAGAGGGCGCCGCGGTCCCGGTGCCGCCGCTCAGCCGAGGGGGCGTGCTCGGCGACCGGCAGGCAG
>NW_006921752.1:4691359-4718875 GCF_000298275.1 Orycteropus afer afer
CCGGGGCTAGGGCCGGATGGAGCCGCGGGACGGCAGCCCCGAGGCCCGGAGCAGCGACTCCGAGTCGGTCTCCGCCTCGTCCAGCGGCTCCGAGCGCGACACTGGCCCCGAGCCGGACAAGGCGCCGCGGCGCCTCAGCAAGCGGCGCTTCCCTGGGCTGCGGCTCTTCGGGCACAGGTGAGCGGGGCGGCGGCGGGGCGGGCACCGGCAGATACCGCACCTGGCAGAGGGGCACCCCTCGGCCACCGGCTGTACGGACCACCTCGCTACTGACAACGAGTGGGATCACTTCCGAGCCCGCGTGCGATATCGATCGGGCCCCCTCTGGACTGGTACCCAGCGGGATCGCGTCAGGGCACTGGCAGTACGGGCTACCCTGGTGTTGGCACCGTGTGGAGTCCCCCACGACGCCGAGTACTGGAGGTCGTTATCACACCCTAGGCACTGGCACTGAGTGAGGGTCATTCCCTGGCACTGGCAGTTTAGCGCGACTCATCTCTGGTATGGAGACAGGCTCAGCACCTAACCTTCCAGCAGGGAGACTGAATCACCTCTAACCCCCTCGTACCAGCAGGCGGGGCCCCCAGGACTGGCCGCCCACCCCTTCTCCTTGGCACTAATAGAACGCGGCCTCTCTGTGCCTCCTGGTACCAGTGAGATGGGGTCAGCCACCCGATATCTGTGGTGCCTACCACCACTGGATGGCTTTTGCAGAACATGGCCCCATTGGTACTGTCACAACACCTGGCTATCAGCAAGCACTGGTCACTGATTCAGTTGCTCAGCATGTTAAGCCTGTCCTTGGGGGTGGAGGTACCAGTGCCTGACCACCTAGGCTCCCTTGCTCTGAACTTGCTGGAGAAATCCTCCCACTGCCTCTACTAGGCAGCAGGCTCTCTCCCTCCCAGTCCTTGCTGGAGAAGGGATTGTGGGGGGCGGAGTCTGGCTGGCTGTTAGAGCTCCACCTTGCCCCCTCTTCCAGCACTCCAAATGTCACCATCTTGTGCTTGTGACAGGACTTCAAGTAGGACTCTGGTGAGGAACTGGTGGGAGGGTGTGCAGATAAGTGCCGGCAGCTCATGGCATGTGTGCCCGTCTTAGCCAGGAGCCACTCCTGCCGGTGCAACCCTGGTGTAACATAGAAGCTGGGACCCCAGGAGTATCCTGTCTGGCTCGTTGGGCTTTTTCCTGACTGACCCTGCCCTTCTCTGTGGAGGCTGAGGAGCTTGTAGCCAATCAACTCAGGACCCCAGAGCCACCTCAGACTGGACTCTGACCCCTTGGCGTCTGCCCAAGGCCGCCTCTAATTTTTTTTCAGTTGCCCAGGCCTCGTGGCATTTGGTCCCCTCTGAGCTTTGCCCAGCTCCTTCCTAGGGTAGACT
This sequence comes from Orycteropus afer afer, assembly GCF_000298275.1. Taxonomy (NCBI): domain Eukaryota; kingdom Metazoa; phylum Chordata; class Mammalia; order Tubulidentata; family Orycteropodidae; genus Orycteropus; species Orycteropus afer. The sequence continues at coordinate 4,692,742 of NW_006921752.1, forward strand.
TTATCCACCAATAACATGGGCTATTTTCTCCTGTTCTGTGGGTCAGCGCACGTGTGGTGCTGACCTATGGCCTCTGCCTGCCTTACCTAGCCAGGGCCCTGCTCTCTGCACCTACACTGTGGCACAGGCACACCCAGGGATCTGGTTGCCTCCACTGGCAAAATGGAGCTCCGTGGCCTCTTGTGAAGCCCACAGGCTTCAGTGTCACACACATCAACAGGGAACTAAGCATATAGTACATCTGTTTTGTCACCCACAGCCCTGTAAGATGGAACAGTTTACACCCAGCTCTGCAGGATGTAGCCTCCCATGTTCACAGGCCCTACCAGAGGCTTCCTGTCCTTGGCCACAGGGTACCAAGTGTTGGGCTCCTCTGACCTGCGGCTGTGCCCCACCTGAAGGACATAGGATTGTGCATGTAGGGATGAGCTGCAGAGCTATTTAGGAGGAAGAAGAAGCAAGAAAACCAGCAGGCACCTTTACATCATTCTCTGAAATAAGCAAGACAGGTGTTCCTTCTCCATTTTTATAGATGAGACAGACACAGGCTCTGGGAGATAAGTGATGTGCCCAGAGGTACCTGGTGAGAAAATGGCAGAGGCAGGATTTGAATTCAAGTAGCCTGATTCTAAAACCTACATCCCTTTCTTTACGTCAGGTTCCTAGACAGCGTATCACAGTGAACTGGGGAACCTCTAGACACACATCCTAGATTGTACCCTTGGCAAGTCTGACTCATCAGGTCTGGAGTGGGGCCTGGGCACTTCCCAGGTGACCCGAATATGTCACTGAGTTTGGGAATTTCTGCATTATGTCACCCTGGAGATGGGAAGTGGTCCGACAGGCTGCCTAATGAGAGGAAAATGAAACGGCACCTCTTGAAGCCTGTAAGGCGGGTCCCATGTGTGGCAACGCCGTGCTGGAGGTGTAGGGCCCCAGCATAGTCAGAGAACCCAGGAAGTGGGAGAGAGGGCAGTGGGAAACAGACTCTCCCCTGACAGGCCTGGGGCTCAGAGCGTCAGAGGGCACTGGCCTCCCCTTACTTGATATTGCTGAGCTGGTGGGCAGACATTTGGTTTAGTGCACCCATTCGGAGCTGTGTCCCCTTTAATTGAGCTGCTTGTTTGTCCTGCCCCCTCTGCTTGCTGGTGACCTGCTTCAGGTCAGAGGCCTCAGTGCTTCGGTGCTTCAGTGCCCCAGCCAAAACTCACCCTGCATCTTTTCCCCAGTTCCCATGCTCATTCTTAACCTAGCTCCTGCCTTACTGCTTGCTCTACCTTGTTCTGAATTAGTGGGGGAAAACCCCAGCCTCTGTACAAGGCAGACAGGATTTTGCCTCCCATCCTTACACACCTCTAACCTTGGGGCTGAGGGGCCTGAGTAGTGAAAGGGCAGTGGCTAGAAGGGGTTCTCAAGGATGACCAATGGATTGGTGGGTCTGCTGAAGCTGTGTTGAGAATTGTACGTTTGAATCTTGGCTCAGTAGGAGAGTTCTAGGATCAATTAGCAATGTCTGCTCTGCACTTGGCTAGGGGGTGATGATGGCACATGGGCTGCATGTTTGCCATCCCTGGTCTGGTCGGGTGGAAGAGTGTCCACATGGCAGCCTCTTTGGCATCTTCCTTCAGGAGGCTTTTCCTTAAAGCCCTTCTCAGCCCCCCACAACTGGCTTCAAATCTAGGGAGCAGGTTGCCGCTCCCATTTTTGTAGCGCAGTGAGCCGTGATCCTCCCCAGCTTGTGGATTCTTCGCACCCCCACCTCCACCCTCCCCACTTCTGCTGGGAACCATCAGCCCCTCACTAAGGAGGAGGAGGAAGAGGAGACAGATCCAGCCTGAGTCCGGGGCATCCTGTTTTCCTTTGCTGAGAGCCAAGGAGGGCGGGACCTGGGCATTCAGATCCCGGAGCGCTGATCAGTCGGAAGGCAAGGGAAGTTGTCCTGTCTCCTCCTCCTCCAGGGCCACCAGGAGAACTCGCTCACCCTCTTGTCCGGCTGGCAGCCTGATCTTGGGCAGGTCACGCAGCTTGTGGATTAGCTGGTTTTACACCCCGGGGACATCAGTTATTACCTGGCACCTCGTTCATCTTGACATAAGGTGCCTTGGTCTCCAGAGCTCTTGGGAGCCTGAGCGGCTGCTCTGCCATCCCAGAGGGCAGGAAACGTACCTGTGGAACGAGTTTGAGACAATAGGTCCCATTTAGAGGTGATGCCACATGACCCCAGCGAGCCTGGTCCCAAGGCTGGCAGAGGGAGCTGGCAGGGTAGCGGAGCGGAAGCAGCCCAGATTCTGGGTGGTTTTGTAATGAATGGGGAGGGACATGTTGAGGGAGGCCAAGAGCTCAGAGGTGAGAGCCCCTTCCTGTGGCGCCAGGGCATCAGGGAGCAAAAGGAGCCTCTTTGAGTCCTTTGTTTTCCTCACGCTAATACCCTAGCCTGTCCCAAGAACCCTGTGGGAGTGGCCCAGGTGATCAGGGGAGGCGGGGTCAAGCCAGAGTCCCTGGGTTCCAGCCAGCTTGGGAAGAAAAAGGAGCTGCAGTGTGTGTTCATGTCACCGTGGGCTTCCCACACAGGTCCTATGCCAGAGAGTGGAGCTGGCCACAGGCAGGGAAGTAGGGTCAGGTTCTTGCAGTCTTCCCTCCACCACCACCACCACCTTACACACACATACACGTATCGGTTAATAGGTCAGGGGTGGGGATGGGTGTTCCTGTCATTTTTCTCTCTATGCCATACTCCAAAAAGTTCAAATGCAGGTTGGGAGGGAAAGGGATGTAGAGCTGCTCAGAATTCAAGTGGCACGAGAGAGTCCGAGCAGGGGGTACTCTCAGGTATGGACAGAGAAAGAAGAGTGACCCTGAGTCAGGGAAAGCCCAAGCCTGGGCAGCTGGGGCTGGAGGCAAGCGATCCGTACAAGTTCCGCTCCTCACCTTCCTGGAGTGCTCTGCAGAAGTCTCCAGTCTGCCCCAGGCCCAGGAGGAGGTGGGCGAGCAGGTTAAGCCCTGAGGCTTGGGCTGGGCTGGTCCCTAGGAGAAGCAGGGGTCTGTGCCCCTTACACTTGGTCAAAGGCAAGAGAATTTCAGGATCCAGAATCTCACCGAGAAGCTGCCCTGTAGTAACGCTAGAGCGGCACAAGGGGGCGACAACTCCCATTGTGGGGAGGACAGTGGGAGAGGAGGGGGGGCCCAGTCCACTTACATCAAAGAGCTGCTGTGGGTGACTTACCCTACACGCTTGCCTAGAACCAATCAGAATATAGCAGAAGGCAGGCAGGCAGGAACTTCCACACACCTGGCCCAACCCTTTCCCCAAAGATTGAGGCCCAATGAGGTAGCCTTCTTTCACTCAAGGTCTCCCAGCTAGCTAGGGGCTGTCCAGAACTTGAACTCAGGACCCCCAACCCCCAGAGCCATGTAAATTTGTGCCACATCACAGGACCCCAAAACCTTCCCTGCTTCCTGAAAGACCTTTGTCTGGTACCTACCAACCTGCCCTCCTCCTCCCTGCTTCATTCTCTTCCTTTGCCCCACCTGGAGGCTGCTCCTGCCACCTGAGCAGTCCTGGGGGTTGGGGGGGCCAGGGCACAAGAAGGAGGAGCTGCTGACCTGCCTCGGTATTAGCAGGGGTGTACCTCTGGGTGGCGCTGAGTGGTCATTTCTTTTGTTTCTGTGGATTGTCACCTCTGTGTTCCACCTGTGGAATCCCTGACACCCATGGGGTGTCAGCCCAGCCTGCCCCCCGTGGTTCTCAGCACAGAGCCTGGCTGGCCCTGGTATCACAGGTGAGAGCAGGGTAGGCTCCAGATGCCCTGGGGGAGCTTCTCTTTGGCAATCTATCCTCTGTGTCCGCCTCCTCCGCTGAGGTAATGGAGAGGCCTAGTTGGGGTGTGAGAAGAGCTCTGAGGCCCAGGAGGGGCTGAGGAGATACGCACTCCCCCTCCCCCACGCTCACCTGCTTCCAGGTGAGTGGAGTTCTAGCTCGTTTTTCCTCTGGCTGTTAATAGTTGCCAGAAGCTTCTAAATTCCTCCATTTTATGTAATCCTCACAGCAACTTTATTGTTAGTGTGATCCCCATTTTACAGATGAAGAAACTAAGGCTCAGAGATGTTAAAGGCCTTGCCCAGGATCACACAGCTCACATTGGCACCCAAACCTAAGGATCTTTCACAAGACCAGGCTGTCCTGCTTACTAGCATTTTCCTGTTCTCACCCATCCCCAAGCTACTGGAGCCTAAGGAGGGACTTGAAGGCACCACAGGGTTGGTTTAATTAAAGGTTTTTGTCCTATGAGTGGAGTGAGACCCGTGAGATTGTCTACTCCTAGACCCCAAGGAGAACTGCTCCCAGGATCCCTAGCTCCAGGACAAGCAAGGCTGGCCTAGGAGAGACCCTTGGGTAGGAGGCTGGGGTGGTTACGAGGTCATCAGGTGGCTCCCTGGCTGGATCTGGAGTGCCGGGAGGTCTGTGACCTTTCATCTTGCTTTAAAGGTGCAGAGAGCACCAGGTCCAAGGGACGTGTTCAGTGGTACCATTGGGATCACCCAGGGATCAGTGGGTGGCCTGTGGGGAGAGGTGCTTCGCAGGAGAGCACATTGTACCAGGCCTCTTTTGTCCCCGGATGGCGGCGCCTGGTGCTGAGAGGTAGAGGTGGGGGGGAGGCAGGCCCCAGGGCCCCCACCTTCCACTCCCAGAAAGCTCCGCCCCCTGCTTCTAGCAGAGCCCCCGCCCACCTGTTCTTCGCTCCCACGGAGGCCTCCCGGCTGCCAGCCCTGAGCCCAATCACAGCACAAGCCAAAATAGCTGTCTCCGAGCCTGGGCCGGCCGCCCACACCCCAGCATCTCGCGGGTTAACAGCTTGCCTGTCTCCCCGCCCCCTTCCCCGCTTGCTGACATTTTACAGAGGCGTGGGCGGTTGTGAAAGGGGGCAAGCTGGTTCCTGCTCCTCAGCCCCCACGGACACTCCTGATCCAGCCTGTGCCCACCTCTGGAAGCCATCTTTTAGGGGGAGACCTTGCTTCCGGCGCCACAGACACGGCCCCCCTGTTCCAAGACCGTGTGAGGGACTTGCTCACAGTTTTGGGCCACTGTGGGAACCCGCACCAGGTGACCCACAGGAGCCCATGTGAGCAGCCTCTCTCGGTGGGGAGGCTTAATGACTTAAATCTTTTTAAAAATGTGAAACATTTTTCAATTAGAGAAGTATGCAGAATAGACTACCACCACCCCTTACCCATTGAGGTGGAGTCGATTCCAACTCATAGCAAACTTGTGAGACAGTAGAACTGTCCATAGGGTTTCCAAGGTTGTAACCCTTATGGAAGCAGACCACCTTATCTTTCTCCCACCAAGTGGCTGGTGGGTTCGGTGCACAGCCGAGTGCTTAACCACTGCGCCACCAGGGCTCCTTTCACCACCGTTTTAGCTTGATCAGATCTCAACATTGGGCCATATGTGCTTTTGGTAAAGGTGAGGGGTCCCTCTCTCTCCCTGCCGGGGAAGGAGGAAACCACAATCTGATTGGGGTGTTTGCTGTCTCATGCCTGTTTTTAAAGGTCTTCGGGAGGGGCGTGCGTGCATAGCAGTGTCTAGCACTGTCGTCTACAGTTTGAAATCGGATTTCAATGACATTCTGAACCTATTCTGAGCTTCGCTTTTTCCCTTAGCCTTGTTTTCGATGTTTAAATCTTGAAACGTGAGCTCTGGCACAGCCATTTTAACTGCCATAGAGTATCCCTCTAACTCTCTGACAGCTCTGCCCGGTCTCCTGTTGGCCATTTAGGCTGTTTGCAGTCTCTTGCTGTCACCAGCAAGCCTTCAGGGATTGTCCAGGTACGCGATCCTTGTGCCTGCTGTCCATCAGCATTTGGTTATAGGGTATGTGTCTCAATTTAAGAAGATGTTACCAAACTGCACTACCGGGTGTTTGTCCTGAGTTACAGGCCTCTCTGGAGATACTTAGTTTACACTAGTGTAGTTTATACTTAGTGTACAGTACTGGTAAACTGAGGAATTGGTTACTGTGCATAAAGACTTTCATGCTGGGGACAGTCCCATGAGCCAGATGTAGGCTCTTATCCCCATTTGTCAGCTGAGGAAATTGAGGCTCAGACAGGTTAAAAGACTTCGCTTGAGGTCCTGTCGCTGGTCAGAGACAGAAGCCTTTTGGACTCTTGAGTCCAAATCCACAGTTCTTTACCTTTGACCCCAGGGGCTTCTCAGAGGCTTAGTTCCTGCTTCAAAGACAGGAGAATGCTTGTGTGAGGGTCCTGGGGGGCAGGGCCTTGGGGGCTGTTGGCTGACATGGAGGAAGTCCTGGAGGGGACAGGAGGGAGCAACGTGGGCAGAAGGCTCAGCAGAAGCATTGAATTTTGCATGAGGCCATGAGGGAGTGATGCTCCTCCTGGCAGATGGGAAACGGAGCCCGCTGCAGACATAGGAGAGGCAAGGAGCAGCCCTGGTTACAAGACGCGAGGGACTGGGGGCCAGAAGGGCTTGAGACAGAGGGAGTCCATGGGGAGACGCACCGGGAGACATATCGGCATTCCCATCAAGGATCGGTTTCTGTGTGTGCCTCAGAGACGCAGGAGCTTGGCCCCGACCAGGAGCTGGCCAGCTGCTGGTACGGTACTCTGGGCTCCGGAGGCTAAGCCCGAACCATTCATTTTTTTCCTCCGTTCACTCTTCAAACCACATCAGGCACTTCTAGACCCTGGGGGTGCAATTATAAGCAACACGCAGTCCCAGGGGCTCACAGTCTGGTGGAGGATTCAGATTTGTGAACTAGTGCTGACGTCCCAGAATAACCAAGAGGGCCTGGGCGTGGGAGAGCCGACCTCCCAGGAGAGGGGGCTGGGGAGCGCTTCCTGGCAGAACCGAGGTCTGAGCCAAGGCTCACAAGAAGAGGGAGAGTTCAGTAAGCAGAGGAGGGAAATGGTGTTCTGGGTAGGGAGACTACCGTGTGCAGAGGGCAGAGCTCTGGAGAGGTACTCCCAGGAGTTTTCCTCGACAGGAACAACTGGAGGCAGTGAGTGAGGGGTTGACAGCAGGGACTGTGGTGGAGCTGATGTCCGAGTCTGAGTCCTAGCTCTGCCACTTAATTAGCTGCATGACCTCAGGCGAGTGACTTGATGTCTTTGTGCCTCAGTTTCCTTGTTTGTAAAATGGAAATAGTGGTACCAGCCATTAATTCTTATGAGGATTAAGTGAGTTAACATTTATAAAACACTTAGAGCAGTGCCTGGCACAGAATGATTTGTGTATGTCTTTGTCAGATAAAAAGTAAAAACTATGGGATAGGCGTTCTGGGAGGCCGGTTCAAGACCAGCCCAGGTCATTGCATTTTGTTCACACACCGTGGAGAGCTGGGAAAGGCAACCAGGTGCTTTAGAATGGATTCTGGTGGCAGCCAGAGGATGGCTTGGAGTGGAGGTTCTAAAGGAGTGAGTCAGTCAGTCATTCAACAAACCTTACTCCACCAGGGCCTACCAGGGACTGCAGGACATGAAGGAAGAGACTAGGGGTGTTTCATTATTCAAGGAACTAGCCTCTCCTGCCTCCTCCTTGCCTACCACCCTCACCCTGTGACTTAGTGTCGCCAAATCCTGTTGTTCAGGTTTGCCCTGGAGAACATGGAGTGGACAGTGGCACCTAGTCCAGAAAAGGCCTCAGCTGTCACTCTTGGGGCCCCTGGAGAGGAAAGGAAGAAAGCTCAAACAAAGGCTGTTGCTAGCCCCTTGTGCCCAACAATAAGTCGCCTGGGCCAGCCTGGGCCCTGTGGTCAGCCCTCAGGGGCGGTACTCCAGGCAGAGGCTGCAGTACCTTTCCTTAAGGTCCCGGCCCCTCCCCCACGGAATTCCCTCTTCCTTCCTCCTGTGCCGAGCAGCAGGCAGCAGTGAACACTGGACTCTGCCAGGCACTGTGCTGGGCATGCCAGGTGCGCTAGCCCTGGCCCCTCACCCCCCCAGGAGGCGTGTGGATCTGCAAAGATCAGGGTGGCTAGGGGTCCAGTGTGAGAGGAGCCAAGTGGGTGGGGTGGGGTCATCAGTGGAGGCCATGCCTTCTTGGCCAGGTCAGCTGTGAGCAGGTGGGATTTTGACACACAGTGGGGAGGGATGCCAGTATTCTGGGCAGAAGGCATGCCATGCACAGGGGCATAGCTGTTAGCTCAGCCCAGCAGATTGTAGGACAGAGAACTGATCGGCTTGGTCAGAGCCAAGTATTTGGGTCAAGGCCTGGTGAACTGTTGGTGCCACAACTGTAGAAGCCACAGTCGCCGGGCTGAAGGGTTTGGAATTCACTCCGAACCTGTGGTCATGGGAGTCCTTTAATCCTCGCAGGGGACTGGCAAGGTCAAGACTGCTTTTTCAAGCAACACTGAGATGTTATTTGTCTTTTTCCCTCTGTTAACATTTGTAACAATTGTGCAAAAGCAGCGGTGGATAAAACTGCTGGAACCAGAACGCAAAGCCAGGCAGTGGCCCCAAATTGTACAAGTTAGCCGTCACTGTATTCTGTCCACACACTCAGAGTTAAAACAAGAAAAATGCTAAGAATGGTTCATTTGATAAAGCCATGACCCCAGAGTACATGTGTTTATAATGTTCTATGTGAAGAAGTGTGGCCATCCACCCGAGCCCTTCTGCTGCACGCGGGCTTCCGACAGTTGTCCCAAGGGAAGGCATTGTAAGGTTATCTGCGTGGCAAGCCTCTCTGGCTGCTGCTTTTTCAAGGGACACCGTTTTTGATTGCAGAACACCTGATAGACAAGCTCTTCAGACTGGGGTGTTTGGCAAACATTGTCTCCAAAGTGAAGTGAGCCTGTCACTTTCAGTGTTAGTATTCACTGCCAATGACATAGTTTGAGCCTGGGAGTGAAAACCTGAATTTTGGAAACCTTGTCTCCACGTTTGAGAGCCTCACAACTCCCCAGTGCTTACAGACTTTGCTGATGAGATCAGTAGTGATGTTAGTGATTGTCACTTTTTGATGTTGTACAATGAGACGTACTGACAGCAGATCTGCACAGCTCAGTAAACCATATTTTCCACTGACCAGTGCTTGATGTTACAAGATTCAAAGTACGTGATACACCGTAAGAAGTTCACTGAGAGAGCTTCAGGTCCCACGTCACAGCTAACCTTTCAGAAATGACCATTGGTCATACTGTGGTGGAGCAGCCGAGAGCAGCACCCGCACTCACCTGCAAAGGCTGCTTCCCTTGGCCAACCGCATGGCAGGATGGGGCAGGACTTTCTCCAGCCACTCCAGCCAGAGCACCATACTCAACAGACATGCAGCAGCAGACCCGAGAATCCAGCTGTCTCCTGTTAAGTCAGATATTAAAGACATTTGCAGGAATGTAAAACAGTGCCACTCTTCTCACTAATTTTTTTTTTAGAAAATGTAGTTTATTTTTCGTAAAAGTGTGTTACTTATGTTAACCTGTAATGAGCTTATTATTTTTTAAATGAATTAATAAATATCTTAAATAGTTCTCAGTTTTAATTTCTAATACGATAAACATTAGTAGCGATAAGCCACATAAAAACCTTAAGAGTGTAAAGGGTCGTCATGAGTTGGAATTGACTTCATGGTAACTGTTTTTTTTTTTTTTTTAAGAGGCAGGTGGTGGTTCAGAGGTCAGGAAGTTTGGGAACTGCCACTCCAGACCCTAGGGAGCCATGGCAGGAGTGTGAGCTGGAGGTAGCACTGCAGGCAGGGAATACATGCATGGTACCAGCTGGCCTCTCCTGGGCATTCTTCACCTTAGCTTTAGCTGGGGCAGCTTGGAAAGGCCCCGTTGGCAGAGCTGGACGACCCAGGCTCCAGGGTCCCAGCTCAACTACTGCTGAGCTGGGGCAGTCAGAGGCCTCCCCGAGCTCAGGTGCTTCACCCGTTCAGCCAGGCAGGTGCTGCTGCTGGCACTGGGGAGTGACGAGACTCTTGTCCAACAACGCTGGTGAAAAACTACTTTGGAAGTTGTGAAACGTCCCACCAGTGTTGTTTTTGTGGTTGTCTTGTCTGGAGCTAGTGCACTTAGCTATCTCAGACACTTTGCCCGGACACCAAGAAACCTGGCCAGAGGGCGTGAGAGGGCAGCAGGTGGCTGAGCACTGGGTGCCACACCTGGCCTCTGCATCTCCCTCCCGGGAGCTTCTCCCCAGCGCCCAGGAGGCCAGGGTGGAGGGGAGGCTGTTGGGCTGTCACTCAGCCCTGCTCTGGGGACTTTAGGAACCCGAGCTGCTGCGTGTGCCCGCCCACCGGCTGCCTGCCTGCTGCAGGGCCTGGAGCCGCCGCTGGGAGAGGAAGTGCAGTCGGTTACCAATAGGGTTATTTTCATAACGGCTGTCTCAGGCTGGGGAGGCGGGGGAGGGGGCAGAGACACAGCCACGGCAGTTTGCTGCTCTCCAAACTAGGACTTGCTCAGCCAGAGGCCGGCAGCCCGAGTGGGAACAGAGCCGGGCTCGCCTGCCCTGGAGACCACGGGCCCCCTCGCTTGCCCACCTCCTTCCTGCCACCCTGCCTTCCAGACCAGGTCAAAAGGGGTTCCCCCTCCCTTCCTTCCCTTCTGCTTCCTCCGTCCTGTGTCTACTGGGGTGGGCCTTGGGAGGGGTGGGCTGGGGTGGGCCGAGGAACCGCCGTCCAGAGTTGAGGATCTCGCTGTGCCTTGCTTCTGAAGCTGATGGAAAAGAAAGGGGAAAAGACAAGGGGCAGGTCGGGCTCCTGCCTCCAAGCCAGGGAGGCCTGCGCGGTAAACATTTACTGACCTGGCCACCTCCTTTATCCCCTGCCCAGCCTGCCCTGCAGCCATGGCCAAGCTGCCTCCACTGTCCCTTTCTGCCTGTTCTGTTCCTAGCAGGGTCTCTTTAGTGAGTGGAGGCCTTGGGGAAGTCGAGACCCATCTCCCCAGCCCGAAGGCTAGCCCTACCTCCTACTCTCCCATAGGACCCCCAGCCTATGTAGAGAAGCTCCAGGTGGCTTCTGGCTACCATCGCCCCTAGGAAGGCAGCTCCAGGCACTTGCTCTGGAGGTGCTAGAAGGCGCCACCACACCATTCCCAGCCTTCACTGAGCAAAGGGGCACTGGGGCCCTGCCCACAGCACAGAGTGGGCACTCTGGCAGAATCCTGCAGGGTATCCTGTACCCACCTCTCTGGAAAGGTCCACGGCCCAGGCCTGGTACTGGTGGCAGCTGACATTTCTTGCAGCATGAGCAGACACCCAAATGGCACTGCCTGCTAGGCTCTGTTTCTAATGTGGTGTGTAGTGGCTACCCTGGGCACTCCTGCTTCCCTTTCTTGGGTTCCCACACCCACTGTGGGCAGAGATAAACCCCGGGAGATGGCACGATCCACACACACTGGTGCCGGTGGCAGGTGATCGGCCCTGCCCTGCCCCTGCTCTGCCAGGGACCTTACGTCCATCATCTTGTCAGAACCCACCTCATGGCAACTCTCTGAACTCTGTGGTACGGTCCATCCCATTTTGCAGATGAGAAAACTGAAGCTCAGAAAGGTTCACTGATGAGCCCATGATAACACTGTGGTCAATGGCAGATGCAGGATTCCAAAGACCTTGGGCGTTTCCACTTAAAACTAGCATGGGGTGTGAGGACCCTCGGGGCTGGGAGGCGAAGGGTGCTGGCCTCTGGCCAACAGCTGACGGTGCTGGGGCACTCATGCTACTCAGCTGCCCGTCGCCTCATTGCAACTCCGCATCAGGTGCATGTGGCCAGACACCACTGTCTTCTGCGCTCCCACAAGCCCCTGCCCTCTCCAGGCCCCACCAGCCAGCTGGGCATTGATGGGCCCCTGAGCCCCTATCCATCCTGCCTGCTCAGGCTTCCCCAGGCTCCCCACCAGCAGACTGAGGGGCAGCCATTTTGCTGCACTGTTGGTGTCAGAGCCCTGTGGGGCTGCCTGCAGTGACCTTTACATGTACTGTGTGGTATGCTGGAGGTGACAGCATGTGGTAGGGAGAAGCTGTGCTCAGAGCAGCTCTGGGGAGACGCTCAAGGCCCAGGCAGAAGAAAGGTGGGGAGAGGCCTGAGGCCAGGCTGTGACCAGACCCCAGAGAAGCCTCAGCAGAGATAGGAAGTCAGGAGTCAAGCAGTTACTGACCAGAGGACAGAGGTTGCTATGGAGACCAGAGGAACAGGAAGCATGACTGGGGGGGAGGGGGCATCTGGGAGCCTGGCAAAAGAACTGGTCATTTAGTGTCACATCAGCCAGTCTGATGGTCTCAGACAAACAAGGAAACTGAGGCCCGTGAATGCACAGCTTTGCACATGGTCACACGACACTGGCCCTGGCCTGCCTCGTTGTCTACTGGGAGTGACTAGTGGGTAGCCAGGAAGGCCCTGGACAGATGTGGACTTTGGCTACCCCGGTGGTGTGCAGGGTGGACAGATGTGGACTCTGGCTGTCCCAGCAATGTGTGGGGTGGCGTGCTGTAGCATGGCAGCACCTGGAAGCCCCCCCTAGTGTTGTGACTCTCCACATCCTCCTAGACCCCTTGCCAGTGTGGGTCCGGGCAGCCGGCGGGCCCAGCCCTCCCCACCACCCAGAGAGTACCAGCAGCACCTCCCCCATACTGACTGTGGCCTTTTGTTTTCTGGGTGACAGTAGCATCAGGTGGTGTGTCCGGGTGACTAATCTCCGGGCTGGGCAGCTGTCACAGGGCAGCCTGGCCAGACGATTGGGGAAAGCTGACACCCTGGGGCAGCACCAGCCAGCCATGCCTTGGCAGGAAGGGGCAGGTGGGCCACCTGTGCTCTGCCAGCATTGGGCAGAGAGGTCTTACGGTTCCTCTTGGCTGGACACAGAGCCAACCTCTGGGCAGGCCTGAGCCTAGCCAGCCCAGGGAGCAGAGCCGAGTCAGGCAGACCTGGGTCAGGTCCCTGCTCTGCCACTGACTGACCTTGTGACCTTGGAGGTGCTTTTGCCCCTCTTCAAGACTCAGCTTCCTCATCTCTGTAATGGAGCCCTTGGGCCTGCCTCCCTCACAGGGTCATGGTAGGGATCAGAAAAATTGAGAAAGCGTTCAGCCCAGGGCCTTTCACACAGTAGGTATTCAGTAAATCGGACAGTTAGTATTATGATTTCCTTCCCTACCTCATCCCTCATGGTCTTAAGAGGAAAGACCCTATGCTCTGCCCCATCTCTGGGCTGCAAGGGGCAGGCTTTGCCCTCAGGTAGGCTTGTGTTCTGCATTGGCTCCACCGCTGTGGACTTACCCACAGTTACCTCCCTGTGCCTCAGTTTCCTCATCAGGAACGTGGCATATTACAGCACCTGCTCCTCAGACTTAGCACAGCACCAGACTCAGCAAGTGTCAGCCATGATGATATGGATTTTAGGAGGGAGCCATGTTCTCTCTGGCTGCCAGCTCTGCCACCCCCGAAGCTCACTGCCCTGCCCTTCGCCTCATCATCTGCAGGGGCTGGGGAGTGTAACAGGCAGGGGCAAGAGCCAGGCATCTCTAACACTGCTCAGTAATGACAGGAGCCAGACACCTCGGCCCTGTCCTCTTGTCTCTCGGTTCCCTAGCACCTTCCAGGGCTCAGACCCAAAGCCACCTTCCCAGACCCACAGCCTCAGTAGCAAAGCCAGACTGAATGGGAGGAGGTGCTAGACACACAGGCCAAGCCTGACTCCAAGTGCGTTCCCATTGCCATCAAGTCAATTCCAACTCATAGGGACCCTTTAGGACAGAGTAGAACTGCCCTAGAGGGTCTCCTAGGCTGGAATGTGTACAGAAGCAGGTCACCAGGTCTTTTCTTTCTTGGGACAGCTGGTGGGTTCAAACCACTGACCTTTTGATAAGCCGAGCTTTTAACCATTGCACCAGCAGGGCTCTTTCCAAGCTCTGTCTTAATCTCCCCTCCTACCCACCATTTGTCCAGGGCACCCACCTGCTACACCTAACTCCTGCCAAGCCCTTAGGAAGCAGGGGTGTTTGTCCTGTTAGCCCCAGACAGCACTGTCTCAGGGTTGTTACTCTGACCTCCAAGTGGCTGCCAGGGGCTAGAATGCACCTACCCCCAGGCTTAGGGACCACGGACCTGATGGTGGGGCACAGGGCATCTGACCCTAGGCCCTCTGGTGGCATTGCCATCATAAACCATACCAGGCTTCCTGCCCTGCCCCAACTGAGAAGAAGAGGTGAGGGCTAGGGCCCTAATCCTTGTGGCCTGTACAGAAGAGCAGGGCAGGTGAGCTAAGGAAGGAAACCAGTCCTCGCTCTCCAGAATGGGTTGAGGTGACCAAGGATTGTCCCCAGGGCCCTGCCTCCTGCAGAAGGGAGCGAGGGCAGCTCCTTGTTAGGAAGTTTGAGAGCCAGGGCTTCTGCTTCAGTGACCCAAGAGCACTGTGGTCAGTCTGGGAGGGTTTCAGACATCAGCCAGTGCTCTAACAGGAAGGAATGCCCGTCCTGTGCCTCTAGCTTAGGGGAGACACTTGTGCTGAAAACCTGTCAGTCCCTCTGAGACACAGACACCCACACAAACCTAGAATCCAGAGGGTTTTTCTTATGTGGCTTCCTATTTGAAGTCCCCTGGACGAAGGCTGGGGTGGCCTTTTACCCCAGCCACTCCTCAGTTCACTGGGGGCCTTATTTCCTCAGGGCCCTGTAGTCCCTTAGTCAGATGCCATGCTGTCTCAATTTCCGAGTGCCACTCAACCTGACCCCAGACTGGGGCTGAGCCAGGCAGGGGTCTCCTCGGGCCTGAGTTCCTTTGCAGAGTGCCTCCTTTTTCCCCCACGGCTTGGTTATGTCTCGTCCCAGGAGGAACCTAACCTTCCCCATAGTGGTGGCAGAGCAGAAGCCCCACATGAGGGGAAGCCTTGCCCTTGGCCCCCAGGCTGTCTGTGGCAGCTTGGAACTGGAACTCAGGACCCCAACTCCCAGCTCCGCTTTTCTTTTCCATCAGCTTCTGGCAAGTGTTGAGGTCCTGTAGGCCCAGGGCTTTGTGGACTCTGATTCCTGGACAGGGAAAGACGGGTGGGTAGCCTAACGCCCCCTGCCACCCATTACTCCTGGGCCAGCATCAGTGCTTCTAACAGCTGACAATGTGGAAACCCTTAGAACTCCCTGGGACTCATAAACATCCCATTTATGGAGGTGAGACCATAGTTGTTCCCCATCCCAAATGTCCCCTCGCTGCTCACAGAGGGGGCTGTGAATGGGCTGCTGGATGCGGGGTGGACCGTGGCCCCACGCTCATGATGCTCCGGTCTCTGTGCCCAACAGCCCCTGCCCGCCCCTGCCATGGAGACCTTCTTTAGGAGACACTTTCACCGGAAGGCGCCAGGCCGTGTGGGGTTGCCCATGAGCAAGGCCCAGCGCCGCTCCCCGGTCGGTCAGGCCTCTTCGTCGCTGGCCCAGCGGCGCCGCTCCAGCGCACAGCCCCAGGGCTGCCTCCTGGGTTGCAGGGTGGGGGCCCAAGGCACCAGCCGCCGGCGCTCCAGCACTGCACCCCCAGCCTGCAACCCTCGCTTCACCGTGGACAAGGTGCCCACCCTCCGGTCTGCCGCCGTTGGGGCCCCACTCCTGGGCACGCCCCTGCTGCTGGCGAGGCCTGTGGGCATGAACGAGGAGGAGGAGGAGGGGGCCCAGAAGGAGGATAAGGCAGCTGGGGCATCGAGTGCCACCCAGCCAGGCACCGAGAGACCAGGGTCAGCCCCACACCTAGGCATCCAGCCACGACTGCGCATGCCCCGTTACCTGCGCCACGCCTCCTCACACCTGCTCCCTGCTGATGTGGTCTACGACCGCGCCTTCTGGGGCCTGCACGGCTACTATCGGCGCCTCAGCCAGCACCGGTCCTCGGGCCAGCACCCTGGCCCTGGGGGCCGAAGAGCCTCGGGCACCACGGCGGGCCCCGTGTTGCCCACCTTTGTGCGCCCGCTATCCCGCAGGCGCCAGGTAGCCCTACGGCGCAAGTCCGTTGGACCCCTGGCCTGGAGTGCCGTGCTTGCGTAGGTATAGCCACAGCCAGCAAAGCGAGTAGTGTGGCCCCAAGAGGCCGGCCAGGGCCCTAAGGCTCCGTGCCGCCCAGGAGCAGCTCCAGGCAGTGCCCTGGAGTCAGCACACACTCCGCAAGGGCCACGAGGAGCCTGTCAGAGTCTTGGGCTCCGTGGGGCCCTCCGCCCTCCCTGCTGCAGTCCCTCCGGTGGCCTTGGGTTGAGCTGAGCTCCCAGGTGGTGGAGAAGGAAGCAGGCAACAAGGGCTCGGCTGGCCCCGGGCCTCAGCTGTCTCCTTTTCTGTAGGAAAGCCATCACCAAGTCGGGCCTCCCGCACCTGGCACCCCCTCCGCCCGCGCCCGGGGCCCTGTGCGGCGAGTCCGAGAGGCAGATCCGCAGCACTGTGGACTGGAGCGTGAGTGCGGGGTGCTGGGTACCAGCCCCTGCTGGGCAGGGGAGGGGAAGGGAGGAGGGGAGTCTGCGGGAGAGCGGCAAGCCTGGGGGGGGTGAGTTTGAGCCAAGCAAGCCTCCAAGATGGGGAGAACAGGACTGAGCAAAGTAGCTTGTGGTGGCTGGAGCCGAGGCTTTGTCCTTGGAGCAGAGCGCATGGAAGGTGCAGGATGGGCTGGGCGACAGGCGTGCACTGAGCATACTCCTCCCGTGGCCTAGGAATCAGCGACGTATGGGGAGCACATCTGGTTTGAGACCAACGTGTCAGGGGACTTCTGCTATGTTGGGGAGCAGTACTGTGTAGCCAAGATGCTGGTGAGTGAGCTCTGTGTGGCATTCTGCCCCCTGGTGGTGGAGCCGGGTCTAGAAGCCTGTGAACAGATCCCTGCTGGCCAGACCTACAGCCCTCTGGGAAAGGGGGCACGATCACAGACTTGAGCGCCCCCACTGTGGGCTGCCCAAGCCGGCGAGGGAAATGGGGGCTTTGTCTTGTTGCCTGGAGCCAGGGCTGGAGGTTCTCAGGGCACAGGGGGCCTGAGTGGTACTGAGGAAACGGGATTTCTCCACGTGCCCTGGGGGCAGAGCCCCGGATGGAGTTACCAGATGCCTGCGGGGGCCCTCTCTTTCTTTCCTGCAGCAAAAGTCAGTGTCCAGGAGGAAGTGTGCGGCTTGCAAGATTGTGGTGCACACACCCTGCATCGAACAGCTGGAGAAGGTGAGTGGTGGTCCAGACTGGCATAGCACTCTCAGTACTACACACCTGGTCCCACGTTACACAGGTGGACTGCCAAGCCCCCCCCCCCACAACAGACGTAGTGAAGAGCCAAGATTTGGGAGCGTTCCCATCCTGGCTTCCCCATTTATTACCTGTGAGACCTTGGCAAGTGACTTAATCTTTTTGTGCCTCAGACAACTCACCTATTAAACAGAAAAGTCACAGCACTTACCTCGTGGGGTTGTTGTGAAGATTAAATGAGGTGAAGCTTGGACGAGGCGGTGAGACATGCTCTACAATTGTCTGCTGCTGTTGGTTTTTAAACAGCTCTATTGAGATAATTTATATACCAGAAAAATCACCCATTGAAGGTGTACACTTTAGTGGCTTTTGATATATTCACAGAGTTGTGCAGTCACCTCTACAATCAATTGTAGAATATTTCCATCACCCCCAAAAGAAACCACTTTCTCCTTAGCCAACACAGCCAATCTGTCCAGTCCCCCCAGCCCTAGACAGCCACCGGTCTGTGTTTTGTCCCTAGACTTGCCTTCTCTGGACATTTGATAAAAACGGACTCATACACTCTGTGGTCCTTTGTGTCTGACTTCTTTCACTGCGAGTAAGCATGTTTTCACGGTTTATCCATGTAGTAACATGTAGCATTTCTTTTTATTACCAAATATTATTCCATTGTATGAATACACCACATTTTGTTTGTCCATTCATCTGCCAGTTTGTCATTTGGGTTATTACCACCTTTTGGTGATTATGAATAATGCTGCTGTGAACATTTTTGTTCAAGTTTTTTGTGAACATGCTGTTTCCTTGGGCATGTAACAAGGAGTGGAATCGCTGGGTCATATGTTAACTCTGTGTTTAGCTTTTTTGGAGGAGTGTCTGGTGGTTTCCAAAGCTGCACCATTGTACTTCCCCCCAGCAACATAGGGGCTTCCTCCTTGTCCACACCCTCACCAGCACTTGTTGTTGCATGTCTTTCTTATTACAACCATCCTGGCGAGTGTGAAATGGTGTCTTGTTGTGGTTTTCTTTGCATTTTCCTGATGGCTAATGATGTTGAGCATCTTTTCATGTGTTTACTGACCATTAGTATGTCTCTGGGAAAGTGCCTATTCAGATCCTTCGCCCATTGTTTTAATTGGGTTATTTGTCTTTATTATGGAGTTGTAAGAGTTCTTTATGTAGCCTGGGTGCTGAGTCCCTTCTCAGATGTATGATTTGGGGAGGGGGCGGGAGGCCCCGTTTTTGTGGGTTGTCTTTTCACTTTCTTGATAATGTCCTTTGAAGCACAGGATTCTTTGATTTGGATGACACCCAGTTTATCTGTTGTTGCTTATGCTTCTGGTACCTTAAGAAACCATTGTCTGCTGCTGCCGATTCTCACCCTGAACCTCAGCTGTGGGGGAGCGGCAGGGTAGGGTCTCAGAGGGCTCAGCCACACTGAGATGTCTTCCGTGTGGCCTCTTGAAAGGGGATCTTGTCAGTGTGTGCCATCAAGTCAATTCCGACTCCTAGTGACCCTGGAGGACAGAGTAGAACTGCTCCACAGGGTTTCCTAGGTTGCAGTCTAAATGGGAGCAGACTGCAGGAATCCTTAAAGTAGCTCTGACTCATTGTCTGATGGTGCTTTTTTCCAGCCCTCTCATCCTGTCTTCTAGACTGTGAGCTCCAGAAAGCAGGGCGGGTTGTGCATTGCTGGATCCCAGCACCTAGAACAGAGCCTGGCACAGGGTCGGGTTCGTTGACTGTTCTTGAAAAGATGAATTAGTGAATGGTGGCCATGACACCAGTTTATCTATGTCCAACTTGCCTAAGGTGTTTGACTGCTAACCAGAAGGCTAACCAGTCACTCTTTGGAAGGACAATTGGGCAATGTACTTCCATAGACATGTTGCTGTTGTTGTTGTGCCTTTGAGTCAGACCCGACTCATAGTGACCCCTCCTTGGGTTTCCAAGGCGGTATCACTACGGAAGTAGGTTGCCCAACTTTCCTTCCGAGGAGTGGCTGGTAGGTTTGAACCGCCAGCCTTATGGTTAGCAGTCAAGTGCCTTAGGCACTATGCTACCAGAGCTCATACCATGTCGGAAACCCAAAGAGGGGTCGCTATGAGTCGGATCACCTCCACAACAATGAGTTTGGAGTTTAACTTAATGGTTAGAAGAGGCCACTGATTTGCTGAGTCTTTCTGGCTCAGCACTGGCCATGCTGGTCCCGGGCAGCTCTAAAGCCTGTGCACTGTCCCCTGCATGCAGCCTCTGTCAAGACCTTGTCCACAGTGTGTCTGCAGCTGAGGGCACTTGCAGACCCTGTGCTTCTAGAGGGAGATAGTGAGAACGCTGAGTTGCTGGGCAGTCTCTGTGGTCGAGGCAGCAGCTGGGAGGGGTGGTTGTGGATCCTCAGGCCTCGCCAGCCTGCAGAAACCCAGACCAGCACACGGCACGTCCATAAGACGAGGAATGGCATGAGCAGGGCTACCTTGGGCTCTTTCCCCGCCCCCTGAGGTAGAGAGCAAGGCTTTCCTGTTGTCGTTACCAGCCATCCAGTCAGTTCTGACTCATGGCAACCCCACGTGGGCAGAGAACTGAACCACAGGGTGTTCAAAGCTGCAACCGTTAGGAAGCAGATCTCGAGGCCTTACTTCCGTGGTGCTTCTGGGTGTGTTTGAACTGCCAACCTTCCAGTTCGTAGTCCGGCACTTAGCCATTTGAGGCACCCAGGGATCCTCAGGCTTCCCTGAAGCCCCCTAAAGCTGAAGCAGGGACAGTTAGGCAAAGAGGATCTGAAATGCAGCAGGCACTGTAGACCCTTTATCATCTTCTCAAACCTGGGTTCCACAGGCTAGCTAAAGGCACTCCAAGGGCCCATCAGAACAAGCCTGCAAGCAGGATGGTCGCCTGCATGTGTCTCGGCCGGAGTGCTGGGGGTGGGGAAGACTATAAAGATGAATAAACCAAGGTGCCATTTTAGTGGGTGCAAAACCACCACTCTCTCCCTCACCCTGGGATACTGGGCAGAAAGCTGTGGGGGCAGAGGAAGGAAAGAGTCCTTCTGGCTAGTGGGAGGAGCACAGGAGGACTTCCCGAAGGAGATGTCTCACAGTCCAAGGGCTCCCAGGATGCACTGAGCTAATCCTCCTGGGCAAGGATAACTGGGTGACTCTTTCCTGGAGGGGGTGGCCATATGGCTGACCTCGAAGAGAGGTTCTGACACTTTGCTGTCATTGCAATATTTCACAGATAAATTTCCGTTGTAAGCCATCCTTTCGGGAGTCAGGTTCCAGGAACGTTCGCGAGGTAAGTGCCTGTCGGGTAGAGGCAAGGAGAACCAGATTTTAAAAGTGGACCTCTCTGCAGTGCCTCCAGAGGGCCACCAGGGGTCTCAGCTCCTTCCGACTCCTGGGGCCCTGGGAGGTGCCAGGCTGAGGCTCTGAGGTCTCAAGGGAAAGGCCGGCTGCAGAAGGGGCTAGGGCACAGCATGCCTCCGTAGGCCTCCTAGCTCCCTCTGTCGAATTTTGCACCACCCTGGGGAAGTCACATCCTTCTCAGAGTCTCAAGTCACGGATAGGAGTCTTCAGCCCTCTCACCTCACCCACAGGACTGCTGAGAACTTCGTAGCCCCTACACCTCTCCATTGACATTGAGAGTAATAGGCCGTGCTCAACCCCTGTGCCCTTCACCCACCGTGCCTCCTCCCAGTGACGGTTCTTTTCTCCTCCACCAGCCCACCTTTGTGCGTCACCACTGGGTACACCGGCGGCGCCAGGATGGCAAGTGTCGGCACTGCGGGAAGGTGAGAGGCCCTGTTGGCCTACTGCACCCTGGCCCAGAACCCCGTGCTGTGTGGACAGGCCTTGCATCATGACTGATGGACCCCACAGCACAGAGACCAGGGCTTGCTCAGCCTGACACTCCTTGACCTCCTCTCTTGTCCCAGGGCTAAAAGGACAGCAGGAAGGACAGAAAGTTCCTTCTCTGGCTGCATCTGGGCAGCTGGAGGCAGTAGAGGGCCCCTTTGAGAATCAAATAGATTTTCTCACCTACTCACTTTAGCAGATACTTGCCAAGCACCTGTTGAGTACCAAGCACTGAACAAGGTAGTGGTGCTGCCCCCTAGAGGCCAGTGCAGCTGGCCGGCCGACTCTGCTGCCCAGCCATCCTACTGCAGCCAGGGATGGTTTTTTTGTTTACTTGGTGGTTATCTTGTGTCTCATCTGGCTCCCTCAAAAAATGTAAGCCTAAAAGGTCTCAGCCCCGCCCCCCCTTTTTCTGTTTCTTCTTAGCACCCAGCATAGTACCTGCCATACAGGTTCTCAATAAAGGTTTGTGGAATGAGCAAGGAAATTAGTATGAAAGGGACTCTAAAGAGGTACTTTAAGAGCACACAGGAGGCACCTGAGCAGGTCTGGAGCCCGGAAGCAAGGAAGCCTGAGTTAGGCAGGAGTTAGCCTGGGGCCCATACCTGTTCCCAGTGTCCTTTAGTTCACTTCAGAAAGGTTGGGGCCCCTGAGTTAAGCACTCCTGCTCAGCACTTAGTTTATGGTGTTTGTTGGACTTTCAAAACTTGCTCCATTTCCCTTGGTGGAGAGAATGGGGTATCAGGGAGGGGCTGGGCCTTCTGCTCTAGGCCTGGACCGTGGTGCTCAGCCGTCCTGTCCACCCTCAGGGCTTCCAGCAGAAATTCACCTTCCACAGCAAGGAGATTGTGGCCATCAGTTGTTCCTGGTGCAAGCAAGCAGTGAGTAGAGCTTCCCCTGACCCGTGGACTGTCCCTGGGCTTGGGCCCTGGGGGCTCAGACTTCCTCAGCCTCGCCGCCCCTCCCTTCTAGTACCACAGCAAGGTATCCTGCTTCATGCTGCAGCAGATTGAGGAGCCCTGCTCGCTGGGCGTTCACGCCGCCGTGGTCATCCCGCCCACCTGGATCCTCCGTGCCCGCAGGCCCCAAGTCAGTCCTGCCAGCACCCTGGACACCTCTACCCCCACCCACATCCAGTCTCACCCGCCTTGTCAGCACCGCCTCTGTCCCCCTTGCAGAATACCCTCAAGGCGAGCAAGAAGAAAAAGAGAGCGTCCTTCCGGAGGAAGTCCAGCAAGAAAGGACCTGAGGTTGGACCTGGGGCCGGCGGGCAGTCAGAAGGGAACGGAGGAGTGGGGTCCATTTCTGGCTGGGGGGATCACTTTTAGGCTTTGGGGACCCCGAGGAGGGCGGGCAATGAGATCTGCCTGCATCACCTCTCAGTGGCTGCACCTACCAAAGGTCAGACCCCAGAGATGGTCCATATGAATATGGGCGAGGGGGCAGAATGTCACCCTGGGGACTGTTGGCTTGGGGTTGAGTCCTCTAGGACAGAAAGCAGGCTTACAGCTCTTTGTCTCCAAGGAGGGCCGTTGGAGACCCTTCATCATCAGGCCCACCCCGTCCCCACTCATGAAGCCCCTGCTGGTGTTTGTGAACCCTAAGAGTGGTGGCAACCAGGTAAGCACAGCCTCTCCTCTACACTGAGAGCTGTGGAGTGGGGTCGGGGTCAAGCCCATCTCCCAGCACCTCTGCCCAGGCCCCATTGCAGCATCTGCTCTATTGCCTTTTTCCCAGGGATCCTAGGATATCCTACCCTGTATCCATCCTTTCTGAGCTTGGCCCCACAGCCACACCTTTGTCTCCCTTACTCTTCCACCCCAACTGCCTCCTCCCATCTTCCTCTTTCTGGTTCCATACCTCTTGGCTCCCCCACAGGGCGCAAAAATCATCCAGTCCTTCCTCTGGTACCTCAATCCCCGGCAAGTCTTCGACCTGAGCCAGGGAGGTCCCAAAGAGGCGTGAGTACTTCCAGGGGGCGGTGGAGGGTCTGGCCTGGCTCTTAGCCATGGCACACACACCCTGACCGCACACCTGTCTCCCCCTGACCTCAGGCTAGAGATGTACCGCAAAGTGCACAACCTGCGGATCCTGGCTTGCGGGGGCGATGGCACGGTGGGTGCTCCTCCTGGGGCTGCAGGGTCTAGGCTGACGCCTGGGCCGCCCTCAGGGCCTGATGGGCCTCCTGCTCCGCCCTCCTCAGGTCGGCTGGATTCTCTCCACCCTGGACCAGCTGCGCTTGAAACCACCACCCCCTGTCGCCATCCTGCCTCTGGGTACTGGCAACGACTTGGCCCGCACCCTCAACTGGGGCGGGGTAAGAGCCCACGGGGGGCGGGGCAGCCAGGGGCCAGCTGCACGGCAGGGGCGTCTCCAACCACTGCAGCTGCTCAGTCCCCACTTCCTCCCACCAGGGCTACACAGATGAGCCAGTATCCAAGATCCTGTCCCACGTAGAAGAGGGAAACGTGGTGCAGCTGGACCGCTGGAACCTCCAAGCTGAGCCCAACCCTGAGACGGGGCCTGAGGAACGTGACGAGGGTGCCACCGACCAGGTGGGTCAGCCAGGGCAGGGCAGGGGTAGCCAGGCAGTTACCATGCTCGGGACCCGGGACCTTTCCACACCTCAGTGTCAGGGCCCCACTGTCCCTCTCGCTGGTGGGACCTTGAGCAAGTGTCTTCATTTCTCTCGGGCTCACTGCTTCATCTGTATGGTGGTAATGAAGGTGCTCACCTCCCAAGAGGGCTGTTCATTCAGCCCTTGGCACCTCTCCACTGAGTCCCTGCTGCTTGTCAGGCCCTGTTGTAAACAGTGAACAAAGCACAGTCCCTGCTCTCGAAGGACTCTTACAGTGCAGAAGTGTTGGGAACAGTGCTGGGCACAGGGTGCCTGCAGGGCTGGGGTGCCTGGGCAGTTAGGGAAACCTCGATGAGAAGCTGATGGCAGGGCAGGGCCGAGCCTGATGTGGGCAGGAAGGACAGTGGACAGCGAAGGGATGGGGAGAGCTTTCAGTGGTGGTGGTGGTGGGGTTGTTAACTGTGCTGTCAGTTAGGAGGCTGAAAACCACTGGGTGGGGCCCCAGGAGGGGGTGGGGCTGTGAGGCCCCACCCTCATCTCAGTCCCTTGGCCTTTTCCAGCTGCCCCTGGATGTCTTCAACAACTACTTCAGCCTGGGCTTCGACGCCCATGTCACCCTGGAGTTTCACGAATCAAGAGGTTGGCAGCCTTGAGAAGGCCTCAGGGAGGGAGGGACACAGGAGTGTCCCCAAGGAGAGTCACCTCTACTAGGAAAAGACAGTCATTCCCAGCCCTCTGTCCTCACCCCAACCTAGAAAGAGTGGCTGACTGTCCCTCCTTTCTTGTCTCCACCCAGAGGCCAACCCGGAGAAGTTTAACAGCCGCTTTCGGAACAAAATGTTCTATGCCGGGGTGAGTCTGGGGCCTGCCAGCACCACTCTCCCAGCCCACATCTACCACCCATGCCCCCTGCCCTCTGCATCTGCCAGGCTGCAGGATCCTTGCCTGGGTGGTAGCAAGGGAAGGTCCCTGTCACCAGATGGTAACACCTCTGCCTCCCACAGACAGCCTTTTCAGACTTCCTGATGGGCAGCTCCAAGGACTTGGCCAAGCACATCCGAGTGGTGGTGAGCAGGGCGTGGCCAGCAGGCAGCGCGAGGGGCAGCAGGGAGGGAGCCACCTCTGCATGTTACCCCCCCAACCCCTCCCCCATTCTCACCGCCAGTGTGATGGCATGGACCTGACCCCCAAGATTCAGGACCTGAAACCCCAGTGCATCGTTTTCCTGAACATCCCCAGGTAAGGAGAGCAGAGCCTGGGCTGGGTGGCCTGCTGCCTCCACCCAGCAGACGGGTCTCTGAAGCCTCCCTCTGCCCCTGTCCAGGTACTGTGCAGGCACCATGCCTTGGGGCCACCCTGGGGAGCACCATGACTTTGAGCCCCAGCGGCACGATGATGGTTATCTCGAGGTCATTGGCTTCACCATGACATCCCTGGTGAGTGGAGCATGGGGCCTGCCTAGAGCCTCTGTCACCCTACAGTATCAACTTCCTGAAGATGGGAGGGACAGTCACCGGCGCTCCCTTGGTTGGCCAGGATCAGGGGTTCACCTCCCCCTCCCTTCTCTGTCCGGGACACTCTCCCCTCCCCGCTCTGTTTGAGTCTCACCCTGTCTTCTTCTTTGGCTGGAGACCATCCACACCTTTGTTCTCTGGCCAGAGGAACAGAACTCGGGGGCCCCACCACCCCGCCCCCCGCCCCACCTGACCTGAGCTTCCTCTGCCACAGGCAGCACTGCAGGTGGGCGGGCACGGCGAGCGGCTAACACAGTGCCGCGAGGTGGTGCTTACCACGTTCAAGGCGATCCCAGTGCAGGTGGACGGCGAGCCCTGCAAGCTCGCTGCCTCTCGCATTCGCATCGCCCTGCGCAACCAGGCCACCATGGTGCAGAAGGCCAAGCGGCGGAGTGCCGCCCCCCTGCACAGCGAGTACGTCCCACCCCCAGCCACCACTTGCTGGGAGCTGGTGGCCAGACGCTGCAGCTCCCTGGCCCTGCTTCCCAGCTGTACAGGTGGCTGGCACAGCCTCTGTCTCTGTCCAGGGCAGTTGGGAGTGGGGAGGCCTCCCTGTCCTACTGAGCTTAGCACCCAGACCAGGATTGGTGCCCTGGGGCAGAGCCTGTTGCTGAGCCTTCTTCCTGCCCCCACCCCTCAGCCAGCAGCCCGTGCCCGAGCAGCTCCGGATCCAGGTGAACAGAGTGAGCATGTATGACTATGAGGCCCTACATTATGACAAGGAGCAGCTCAAGGAGGCTTGTGAGTGGGGGCCAAGGCGCGAGGCAGGGCCAGTGGTGCTTTGGAGGCCCCCGAGGGCAGGGCAGTGGGCTGCAGCCACCTGCTGACGGCCTCTCCTGTCCCCCAGCGGTGCCCCTGGGCACTGTGGTGGTCCCAGGAGACAGTGACCTTGAGCTATGCCGCGCCCACATCGAGAGGCTCCAGCAGGTAAGGGCATGGGGGGTCTGGCCAAGAAGGTGATGGGGAAGTGACAGCTGGCCTTCCCTTCCCCATGCAAGTCTCTGCCTGTACCTCCCTGCTCCAAGGCCTTCCCTTCCCCATGC
>NW_006921752.1:4719180-4765960 GCF_000298275.1 Orycteropus afer afer
CTTCCCCATGCGAGTCTCTGCCTGTACCTCCCTGCTCCAAGTCCTTCCCTTCCCCATGCGAGTCTCTGCCTGTACCTCCCTGCTCCAAGTCCTTCTCTCCCTGGCCCCAGCTCTCCCTCAGCCTCAGCCTTTGCCCCCCTTACAACAGGAGCCCGATGGTGCTGGAGCCAAGTCCCCAACGTGCCAGAAACTGTCCCCCAAGTGGTGTTTCCTGGATGGTGAGCCCTACCCTGAAGGGTCAGCTCCTGGCAATCTCAGCCCCCCTCCCCCAGCACCCCCTGGGAGAGTCTGGGCCCAGGAAGCAGAGGCCCTAGGCCTGGGGAAGGGCCTCCTTGATCCTCAGCCAACTAACTCACTGTCCCTATCTCCACAGCAACCACTGCCAGCCGTTTCTACAGGATCGACAGGGCCCAGGTGAGCCAGTGCTGCATCCGGGGACCTGGCGGCACCTCTCCTGGAGTGCTCCATCTGTCCACAGCCAGGCTGCTCCCGGCCTCCCTCATACCCCACCATGCACTCACTCTGATCTGTGGCCCTAGAGAGGGTGTGGCCCTGCCTCCAAGCTGGAGTACGCAGGGATGGTATGAGCAGGAAAAGGGGCCGGTGCACCCAAGCTGCCTTGGGGGGCTGGGAGGGCCTGGAAGCTCAGGTGTGATCCAGGAGACAGGAGATAAGGCGCTTCTCGGCAGGGGCCAGGTTGCCTGGGTAGGGCCTTAGAGGTAGTAGGCCCAGTATGCAAGGTCAGGGGCAGGCCTCAGGTGGTGACAGTGGAGAGGGGGAGCGTGAGGAGCTGAAGGGGAGCAGAGTCTAGCAGGGCCACCTGGCCTGGCCTGGCGCCTCCTTTTGGTTTTCACGCTCTGTAGCAGAGGCTTCTCCAGGTCTGCTGGCCTTCCCCCCGGTGCTCTGGGAGGCCCCGAGCCTTGGCCCTGACCTGACCCTCCCCCCGACAGGAGCATCTCAACTACGTGACTGAAATTGCACAGGAGGAGCTGTATATCCTGGACCCTGAGCTGCTGGGGGCATCGGCTCGGCCTGACCTTCCCACTCCCACCTCTCCTCTCCCCACCTCTCCCTGCTCCCCTACGCCCCGGTGAGTCTGCAGGCCCTGGCTCTTCCACGCCCCCAGGCCACTCCTGATGTCCTGCCTGCAGCCTGGCCCCTTCCCTGATGCCCAGGCACACCCCTCCAGCCAGCTGCCCGTTGGCTCACGAACTGGTACACAATGAACCTACCCGCAGGCAGGCCTCCACCTTCCAGACCTGGGCTCCATCCCTGGTGTCTCCTCTCCAGGCCCTACATCTAATCCTTCAGCAAGTCCTGTCAGCTCCCTCACCATCCAAATACTGCCCCCCACCAGACCACCATACCCTCACGTCCGCTGCCTTACCACCCATGTCCACTTCTGCCCCCTGTGGCCCATTCTTCACTCAGCCACCTGAGTGGCCTGCAAACTTGCAGACGGATCAAGCTGAGCCCCAGCCTAGAACCTTCCCTCTCAGCAGCCCGCAGGTGGGTTGTGCTTAGCCTGGGCCTGGCTGCCTCTGACCTCTTCAGAGCCTGAACCCCTCACCACCACAGGCCAGCCCCACTTACCTCTCTGTTCTAAAAAAAAACAACCATTGCTGTCAAGTTGGATCCGACTCATAGTGACCCCTCCTTGGGTTTCCGAGGCGGATCCGACTCATAGTGTCCCCTCCTTGGTGTTTCCGAGGCGGATCACTACGGAAGTAGATTGCCCAACCTTCCTTCCAAGGAGTGGCTGGTAGGTTTGAACCGCCAGCCTTCTGGTTAGCAGTTAAATGCCTTATGTTCCCAGAGACCTTAAATTGGCCCACCTCCAGACCCCACTGTCCTCTTTCCCTAAAACACACCCCCCACCCTCCACAGAGCTGCCCCGCTATTCATATCTCAGCACGAACTGTCCTCCTCAGAGAGGTCTTTCTTGGGACCCCATGTGAAGCTGCCACCATCTTCCAGTCGTTCAGTTACGCTACCCTGTTTTGTGTTCTTAGACCACTTACGCTTCTCAAAGTATTCGTTGGAGTGTTTCCTGCGCCAGAATGTGAGCTCCTCCTGTCTTGCTCACTGTTACATCCCTGGGGCCTAGACCAGGGCTTGATATGTAACAGGCCCTCAATAAACTGTTGAAATAGTGAAGGATGCCCCAGGCTGGGGCTGGGTGGGGGGCTACCAGCCATGCTGGTAGCACCCCACCCATCTCATCCTGCTCTGTCCATAGGTCAATGCAAGGGGATGCTGCACCCCCTAAAGGTGAGGCCTGCCCCTCCAGTGCCCTCTCCTCTCTTCCTGTCACAGGAGTGAGGTTGGCTGGGGGGAGAGCTGGGGCGGGCCCAGACACTGCCTTAGCCTTACACACATGAGCACACGTTCCCACTAGAGCCTGTGTGCACGTGCCCCCGTAGGTCCCCCTCCCTGTACACAGTGTGGCTTCCGTGTGCTCAGGCACACGTGTGGTCACCCCCAGAGCGTAATGGGCAGGTGTTCTGTGCAGGTGAAGAGCTGATCGAGGCTGCCAGGAGGAACGACTTCTGTAAGGTACAGCCCCAGAGCTCCCCAGAGGCTGGAGAAGAGGGCTTCCAGTTGGGTCATTGGCCCTCTGGAGTCTCTTTGGTGACTGTCCCATTCCCCCCTGCACATGCCCTGTCCAGGCCACAGTAGGTAACTCGCAGCTAGTCTCAGGCCAGCTCTAAGGAGGGGCTTGTACTTGGCTTGCTTACAGAGGAGTGGTAGCCTCCAGGACTGGGCCATCAGTGCTCCTGCGGAGCCCACCAGGCCCACGGTGAAGGAAGCCCCTGGCCTCTTCCCTGACATTCCAGAAAGGCCCCCTGAGGTCCCTAGGGAGTGATATGTGTGAGTGCGCTAGCAACAGGCCCTGTGCAGATGGATGTGGCTGGATTCGTGTGTCAGAATGCCCGTGGATGGAAGGAGGGCACCCCAGCCTGCTCTGCCTCCTGCCCGCAGCTCCAGGAGCTGCACCGAGCCGGAGGTGACCTCACACACCGGGACGAGCGGAGTCGCACACTCCTGCACCATGCCGTCAGCACCGGCAGCAAGGAGGTGGTCCGCTACCTGCTGGATCATGGTGAGCTGAGGCCCAGGGCCAGGGCCGGCCAGGTGGGAGGGGAGGAGGCAGCCAGGCTGCTTTGACCCCCCCTCCCCTCTTCTGCAGCCCCCACAGAGATCCTAGATGCTGTGGAGGAAAAGTGAGTATCTGGGCAGTGGAGGGCCTTGGATTACCCTGGAAACCACTTGTCTTTAGCACCCACCCACCCCCACCCCACCCCTGATTTGGGCCGCTTGGTCAGAGCCCCTTCCTGGCCATATCTGCCATCCTGTGGGCGGCTCCTCCCCTTACCCCCGCACCCCGAGCTTCCTGCCCTTTCTGATGGCCCTCGGGAACCAGCTGGGAGGGCCCAGAGACTGGCTGGAGTCCACAGCCCACCCATGCTCCCCCAGCGGGGAGACCTGTCTACACCAGGCCGCGGCCCTGGGCCAGCGCACCATCTGCCACTACATCGTGGAGGCAGGGGCCTCGCTCATGAAGACGGACCAGCAGGTGAGCCAGCCACCAGGGCCTGGGGTGGGCGCACAGGCAAACCCCACCTTCCCCAAACCTGGGTCCGTGGGAGATGGGTGACCTGTGGGAATTCGAAACTGCCCTTCAGTCAACACAGAGCAAACCCTGTGAAACTGGAGCCAGCAGCAGAGGCATGTCCCCTCCCCCAGGCAGCCTAGGGGTGGGTGTGGTTGTGTGTGTATGTGTGTGTGTGTGTCCCGTGCCTGGCTGATGGCAGCCCTCCCACTTGCAGGGTGACACTCCCCGTCAGCGGGCGGAGAAGGCTCAGGACACGGAGCTGGCTGCCTACCTGGAGAACCGGCAGCACTACCAGATGATCCAGCGAGAGGACCAGGAGACCGCCGTGTAGCTGTGAGGCCCACGCCGGGCACGCGAGGGACAGTGCCCGCTGGAGGATGAGCGCCCTCCCTGCCCACCTCACTGCCACATTCCACTTGGATGCCACGTGGGGGACTCAGGCCCCAGCGAAGGAGCCCCGTGCTGCATCTGTGGAGCCTCCCAGCCCAAGGCTGGACTGGAGAAGCTGAGGGTCTTTCCTGTCCCCTCAAGTCCTCAGCCTGCCCCAGAGGCTCACAGGGGAACAGGAAACTGGGCTGGGCCATTTGGGGGCAGCCTCACCCTCACAGCAGGCAATGACCTGGGTTAGGACCAAGGGGAAAGCTGAGGGGCTGTGAGGCCCAGTCTCAGAGGAGGCTACTGGAAGAGGTTTCCTAAGCCACCTGGTCTTTTGGGGCCTGCCCTGAGGCACTGAAGATCTGCCCTGACCCCATCTTCCCAGGGCTCCCCTGGAAACACAGCGCCTGCTGCTTCTGCCTGTCGCTGCCCT
Source organism: Orycteropus afer afer (assembly GCF_000298275.1). Classification (NCBI taxonomy): domain Eukaryota; kingdom Metazoa; phylum Chordata; class Mammalia; order Tubulidentata; family Orycteropodidae; genus Orycteropus; species Orycteropus afer. The sequence continues at coordinate 4,723,605 of NW_006921752.1, forward strand.
GCTTGGCACCTCCCCCTGTGACCCTCACCCTGTATCCAGTCATTTCACCGGGACTGTGGGGCCTGGGGGGTGGGGGTGGGGCTCTCACGGTGACTTGTTTACAGCTGGGTGTGACTCAGTAAAGTGGATGTTTTTTTTTTTCCTTTCTGCCTTCCTTTTTTGAGGGGTGGGGAGGTCTTCCAGGAGCAAGGGGCTCAGCTGGGTTATCCTCAGGGTGGAGAACGGGCGCCGTCAACACAGACTCTTTTTCTGGGGGCTCTCGTTCTGTTTGGAGGTGGGATCGAGAGCCTACCCAGGACCTGACCTCTGCCCAGCTGCCTGGCCCAGCGGGCCGGGGGAGGGGCCGGCTGCCTCCTGATTCCCGCTTCCCGCTGGGAAGATAACAATGAAAGTGAAAGAGGTGGGGCAGGGACGCCCGGGCCTTCCGTCCCTTTACCCAGTGGCCTTGAGCAAGCCCCCTCCCCCAGGCCTCAGCTGCAGTCGCAGCTCAGGATCGAGTGACTGACCCCTGAGGCCTCAGGGCTTGGGGGGGGGGTGCACATTGCAGCCACTGCCGAGGCTGGGTCTGCAACTTCTCAAGACTGCGCTTGTCACCTTCAGGTTTCACCAAATCCAGGCCCGTGGGCTCCTCCTTCCCAAGCCACCACCACCACCCCCGCCCAGCCTGCGCTCCACGAGAAGCGCTTGGCGCCCTCCGCGCCCCCAGTCGGGGCGATTTCTCGGGTTCCCCTGTCTCAGGCACCCCGCAACACTGAGCAGAAAATCTCTAAACTTAGGGAAACGATCCGACGGGGCCTGGCGCTCCTGCCCCACCAGTGAGGGGCCCAGCAGACCCTGGGAGGTGGAGCAGGACCTCGAAGGGGTCAGGTCGCGTGCGGGCCACACAGAGTTAACAGGGCAGTGGGGGCTCGCGGAGCGTAGAGCCGGGCAGAACGTCTGGGCCAGTGACACACCCGGGGCTCGATGCTCCCTCCTGTCTCGGTTGGAGGCTCCGCGACGGAAAAGGAGCCTGGCGCTGAAGGCGGACCCGGCTGCAGGCGTCCTGCGGGGAAAGGGGACAGCCCCCAGTCGGGAAGCCCGGGAAAAGGACAGAGGGCGAGGGTGGAGGGAGCCTAAGACTGGGGGCTGCGGGCAGGGAGTCCCCCAGGGCGGGACGCAGGCAGGACTGGGGTCGGAAGGGCACCGGCTAGGGGCCGCGAGGAAGTCGGGGCAGCCCCCGCAGCCCAGACAGACACAGGGGGCTTGGGGCGGGAGCGGGGGCGGGGACGCAGGGTCGGGGGCGGTGCGGGTTTGAGAGGAGGGGGCGGGGCAGGTCCTTCCCGGGTGGGGGAGGCGGGAGGGGGCGAGGCCCATGTGACTGGCTCAGACCGGTTCTGGAGACAAAAGGGGCCGCGGCGGCCGGAGCGGGACAAGCCCGGCGCGGGAGGGAGCGAAGCAGCGCCGGCAGCGAGCGAGTGAGCCCGCGGGGCACCGGGGAGCGGGCGACGGCCTCGGCCCACTAGACCCTGCCGACTTGGGGGTCAGGGACGGGTTGAGGGTCTGAGCCCCTGCCGACTTGGGGGTCAGGGACGGGTTGAGGGTCTGAGCCCCGTCCTGGGTTTAAGGCATCCCCCAAGGAGAACCTCCGGCTGTGCGCCAGGGCGTCCCGGGCTCGTGGCGAGATGCGGGCCCCTGCAAGTCGCGCCCGGGCCGCCACTCCAGTGGCTCTAGCCTTGAGGCCTGGAGAATGGGAGATGTTGGGGTGGGAGGTCCATGCATGCGGCCTCCATTGGGGAAGGGGACGGCGCGGGCACCCTGACCCCGTGCTCTTCCCCCAGGATGCAGCACCGAGCCTTCCTTCTCCTCGCCCTCCTCACCCTGTTGGCGCTCACTTCCGCGGTGGCCAAAAAGAAAGGTGGTGTGTGTGTGCGGGGATGGGAGGTAGGAGGAGGGCTGGGGAAAGGCAGGTGAGGCCTAGCGACCACGGGGCTGGCTGCCTGAATTCGGAGCTCGGGACCCCGGCTTGGGAGTCCCCCGAGGGAGCCCCCCATGCCCCGGGTCCTGAAGTCTTTTCCGCGCGCGTTGCAGACAAGCTGAAGAAGGGCAGCTCGGGGAGCGAATGCGCGGAATGGGCCTGGGGGCCCTGCACCCCCAGCAGCAAGGACTGCGGCGTGGGTTTCCGCGAGGGCACCTGCGGGGCCCAGACGCAGCGCATCCGGTGCAGAGTGCCGTGCAACTGGAAAAAGGAGTTTGGAGGTGAGATGGGGCGCAGGCGGAAAGCGGGGCACAGGCTCTCTGAAGCCTGCGAAAACTGGAAGAGGGAGGCCACAGGCCGCCCTGCTCCTGAGTCCGGCACTCTCCCCTCCCCACAGCCGACTGCAAGTACAAGTTTGAGAGCTGGGGTGCGTGTGATGGTGGCACAGGTACCAAAGCCCGCCAAGGCACCTTGAAGAAGGCGCGCTATAATGCCCAGTGCCAGGAGACCATCCTCGTGATGAAGGCTTGCACTCCCAAGACCAAAGCCAAGGCCAAAGGTCAGTGAAGTGAATGGGGTCTGGAAGAGAGTGGAGTCTGCTCAGAAACCTGCCACCCACCTGTGAGGGGAATGGTTAAGCCTGAAGTTTTGTATCCTGATCCTGGCAGGTGACTTCTTGATATCTCTAGACCCAGTTTCCCTATATGTAAAGGAGTCTTACAGAGGGGGCACATTAAAGGTGCTAAGGAAATGTTAAATCCTTGCTGGCTCTATTGGGGACAAACTCAAGCTGTTCCTTTTGAAGCACTTGGCTTAGGATCCAGGGAAATTGCCCTAGAAGGGCTTGGCTTTGTCCTCTCTCCAGCTGGAGGGACCATTTGGTCACATTGGCCCTTGCAACCATGCTTCCTGCTCCGCTGTCTCATTCCTGACTCACAACACCATAGAGAGGCCAAGGGGGCAGGGGTGAGTCGGCCACCTCTAATGTGACTGTTTCAAGGGCTGCTGTGACCAGAATGGGGACTTGAATTCGTCTGATCCCAAGTAAAGATTTAGGTTGTAGGGGCTGGAATGTTGGGCATCGTAACAGCAGCCCTATTCCACCAGCTTCAGGGTCAGCCCATTCAGAACCACTGGGAAGCAGAATTTTTCTCTCTGCCGGGTGTGTGTGTGGGTGTGTGTGTGTGTGTGTCCGTCCATCTGTCCCAGAGTAAGGTCTACTAGGTCACCCTAACTGTGCTAACAAGGTCTTTCTTGTTTTACAGCCAAGAAAGGGAAGGGAAAGGACTAGAGACCAGGCCTGAATGCCAAGGAGCCCCTGGTTTTATCCTCCTGCAGGACCGAGAAACAACCCACCAGTGCCTTTTGTCTACTCATTTGCTTTATCAATCACGCCTTGCCTCCTCCCTTCACCCCCCTACTCCCAGGCACCCAAAGGGGCTTCTGGGAACCTTGGGCCTCCTCCCAGAGGTACTTGATTCTTGGTGGTCCTCCCCCTCCGCCTTCGTTCTTCCCCATAATGACGCCATTACTAAGAAACAAAATAAACCATCTCTTTTTTTCCCCCCCAATAAAAGCTTTTCTTTTTTAATATATAAAAGCCCCTTCCGAGGGAGTTTGCTGTGGAATTTTTGTGGGTGGGGAAAATGGGGAAAAAGACTAGCCTGAAGGAACCAGTGGCTTTAAGGGCCTGAGGGCTTAGTAGTGTGTTCCCCAGAGCTGATGGGAACAACAGGTTTCTGGAAACTTTCTCCCAGACCCCCTGACTGAGCTTTGAACCAACCAATACCCTTCCCCCAGTCCCCTAAGCCTTTCCGCCCACCCTCAGCTCTCTCAGGTTCACTCCAGGGCTGGGGGACGGAAGACAAACCGGAACCCACAGAGGCCTGTGTGGATCAACAAGTCCTCCCCACTTTTTTCTCATGGGCCCTGGCCTCCCTGGTACTCTGCAGAGGCCAGAGATTTGAAGAGGGTTCCCCATCGGGAACCCTGCTCCCCATAGCTCAACCCTGACTTGGTGGGACCTGGGACAAGCCCTCTTCTGGGGTGGGAGGTGAGAGTCTTCAGAGTCACGTGGTGGTTCACTCGTGGCTTAGCCTGGGGCCCCAAGATCCTGAGTGTGAATCCTTCACCTCCCAGCTGCCTCACCCTGCACGTGGTGAGAGCAGTGCTGTGGGGGGCAGGCCTCAGAGCCCCCCACCCATCCAAAACCAGAGCCTGGCTGAATACCTGTAAGGAGGGGATATGTCTACCCCTGGAGTAGGATCTAGGGGGAGGGGCTGAGCCTACATGCGGGGTACAGGGGGGGCAGAAAGCACCAATTACAGCAGAATGGAGGACCTCACCGTTCCACCCCCTTCCTGAGCCTCCTTTTTTTCTTGTTTTTGAGGGGACTGGAAGATCATCTTTATGTATCCCTAGGTGCTAAGCCACCTCTCCTAAGGACTGGCCCTCCTGCTCCTCCCAAGGGAGGTCCTGGGCTTCTGCTCCCTTCCGATGTCAATTCTTTCAGCCATGCTGATGGTCACAGTGGGGCAGGTCCCCACCCAGGCCAGTGCCCAGCTCCCTTAGGGCAGCAGAGGTGGGCCAGGCAGTCCCGGGTCAGACACTCCCTGGGGCTGGGCCTCCTTGGCCTAAACCAGAGACCTAGTCTCTGAATCCAGCCAGAACCTCCTGAACCTCATGGGGTCTTCAGGACTTCAATTCTTCTCTTCGACAGAGCATGGACGGGTGCCCCCAAATCTCTCCATCACAGCAGCACACACGCATGACTACCGTCACCTCCTATAGCACTCCTGCCTGATTACCTGGCAGTGCCGATGTTCCGGTACTGGCATAGCAACAGGTGCCTGAATGTCTTTTTAAAGGTGGCATTGCAGAGGGCGTAGCAGGCAGGGTTGATGGTGCTGTTGACGTAGCAGAGCCAGTAGCCAATGGACCACACCGTGTCAGGGATGCAGCTCTGGCAGAAAGTATTCACCAGGACCATGACGTTGTAGGGCGTCCAGGTGAGGATGAAAGCCAACAGGATGGCAAAGATGGTCCGCGTCACCTTGCGCTCCCGGGCTGCCATCTGCCGCTTCTTGCGCACCTGGTTGCGGGCAATGCTGGCAAACTTGCGGGCCACGTTGGCCGCTGGACGCATGCCAGCTGGCGTGGCAGGCACGATCTCAATGGCTGTCACACACTCGTTGCCCGTCTGCTTCGTCACAATCTGGATTTTGGACCATTTGGAGGCTGGGTTGAGGGCACGCGGCTGTCGAGAAAGGGCAGGCGTGGCAGGCGTGGTGGCCTCTGTGGTGGACAGCTCAGTAGGCGGTCGCTCCTTGGTGTTCTGGGTGGCGCTGCCTGAGCTGGACTCATTCGAAGTGTCCTTCTCAGCCATTGGACGTGGTGGGGGTGGCAGAGCCGGTGGGGGGGCCTCTTCTAGCTTCCCATTTCGCAGCTCTTCTCTAGCAGCTTCTCCTGCAGGGGGTTTCTTGACACTCTGCTTCATCAGAGGGCTCTTGAGGAAGGCCAAGGTCTTGGCTTTCTTCTCCTTGGGGCCTTCGGGCCGGTGTTTGTGAACCCGGCTGCGACTGGCCAGTGAGATATGGATGTAGAGCACTGTCATGATGACCACGGGCAGGTAGAAGGCAGCAATGGCTGTACCAAAGGTCACCGCTGGATTGGACAGGAACTGAATGAAACACTGGTTGTCAGGTACTGTCCTCTTGCCCACCACAAACTGCCAGAACAAGATGGCAGGCGCCCAGAGCACAAAAGACAGGACCCAGGCAGCAGCAATCATGAGGCCTGCCATCTTGGTGGTACGTCGGGCTGGGTAGGTGAGGGGCTTGGTGACGCAGAAGTATCGGTCAAAGCTGATAATGAGAAGATTCATGACAGAGGCATTGCTCACCACGTAGTCCAGAGCCAGCCACAGGTCACAGACCACAGCGCCCAGTGGCCAGTAGCCCTTGATGATGTACACGGTGTAGAGGTTCATGGAGAAGGCGCCTATGATGAGATCGGCACATGCCAAGCTGAACAGGAAGTAGTTGTTGACCGTCTGCAGCTGCCTGTTGACCTTGATGGACAGCATTACCAGGATGTTCCCAACAACAGTCACCAGGCTCAGCGAGCCTGTCACCGTGGCAATGAACACCATCTCCACTGTCTCATAGCGGTTATGGGCTGATGTGACCAGGCGCACAGACTGGTTGCCTGAGCTACCATTGACTGGTGTGAAGTTGGCCATCTTGGTTAGCAGGGGTGGGTGGGCAGTGCCTGGAGGAGGAAGGGAAGAGAAAAGAGGTAAGCCACTGAAGTGGGTAGAGGGGTAGTGGGGGAAGGGTAAACTGAAGTCAAGATGACAGAGGAACATCACCCTCACAGAACTTCAGAGATCTCTGTTCCATCTGTTCATTCCTTCAACATTTATTGAGTACTTACTATGTTCCAAGCACTGTTCTAGGTGCTAGGGTTACAGAAGTGAATGAGACAGACATGGTCCCCACCCTCCTGAAGCTCACAGTCTAAGTGTGAGGCACACAAACACATAAGCAGCAAATCTGCTAAATAATTTCAGCTAGTGAAAAGTGCTAGATAGGAAAATAAGGCGGGGTGAGGCTAAATAGTGAATCAGAGGACACTGGGTGATCAGGGAAGGTCTCTCCAAGGAAGTGATCTGGACAATGACAAGGAGACAACCACACAAAGAGTGGCAGAGAGTGGCCCAGCCAAGGGCAATGGCCAGAACAAAGGCCTAAGGCAGGTGTGAGGCGTGGACAGGCCAGTGTGGGTGGCAGCCAGGGAGTTGAGGAGGAGGAGGTCAGAGGGGTTAGATGCAGTCCCTGGTTAGAGGAGTTCATTCCTTAGCTTGTTCAGTCATTTCCTAACCAAACGTTACCAAGGGGGCCACGCTTTCCAATCCCTACCCGAGACACTGGAGAAAAACCCAATAATTCAAGAATATATATTAACAGCTATTTTGTATTTACTCTCCACTAAGTGCCAGGCAGGAGCCCTGGTGGCTCATTGGTTATGTGTACAGTTAGCGGTGCAACCCACCAGCTGCTCTGCATAGAGAAAGATGTGGCAGTCTGCTTCTGTAAAGATTTACAGCCTTGGAAACCCTATGGGGGCAGCTCTACTCTGTCTTAAAGGGTAGCTATGAGTTAGAATCGACATGATGGCAAACTTTTTTTTTTTTTAAGTACCAGGCACTTTCTATACTTTTTATTCCTGTTAATTCATTTAATCCTTGCAACATCCCTATGGAATAAATACTGTTATTTTTTTGCTATTTACAGATGAGGAAATGAGCTGTTAAATAACCTGCCCAAGGTTCTACAGCTGGAGGGGCAGTTTGGGGGAGGGGAGACAGCAGTCCTACAGCTAAGGACTCTAGGAGAGAGGACCAAAGAGCTAGAGGAGCCAAGATGCCACCACAAGGAGGCTTCCTCAGGTACCTCAGTGTAGAGCTGAGAACTTCAAGGATGAGGAGGGGTGAGGCCTACAGAGATTCAGACCACAGCAGGTTCCCGGCTCCTGAGGCCTCTCCCCCAACCCCAGGGCTTGGGGGGGGGCAGTGTCGAGGGAACTGGGTCTCTGGCTACAGAAACTGAGACCCCTGAGGAATTAGAACTCTAAGGGGTCCATGCATCAGCTGTGCAAGGACACACACAGCTATTAAGGGCCAGGGCCAGATCTGTGGCTGGATCAGGAGTCCAAAGGGTTAAAAGAGTGCCTCATGGGGAAGAGAGGGGCTGCTTCTGGGGAAGCCTCTTACAGCACCACACCCATGGCACCTCAGCTAGGGCCCCTCTGGGGTCCCCCTGGCACAGGTCCCTCCCCTGAGCTTGTCTTCAGCCCACTCGGCTCCTCTTTGGCTCCCTCCCTCTCCCTCTTCCAAACACGTGAGGAGGCCCACGCCCAGCGAGCCGTGCCAAAGCAGCGCGCGGCCCAGCCTCCTTCACACCCGCCAACACGCGCACCATTACACACGCACACAGGCCCATCACAGCCCCGCCATCCCCACCGCGCCTGGTCGGTACTCAGTCTGTGCGTCTCTGTGTGCGCGAGAGGAAGAGGGAGCACGGCGCAGCGCGGGGGAAGGAGCAGGCGACCTGCGGCTAGGGCTCCATCGCCAGGAGCATCTAGCTGGGTGACTGCAGATAAGCCTTCTCTCTGCTCTCATCTGCAAAATAGGGAGCACTCCTGTCCCGGGGCCACCTCTCAAGCAGCTAAGGGGATGACAGGCACTTAAACTGGATCTCAGCATGCACACGTTCTGGAGGCTGGAGCCAAGCGCCAGGGTGACCCGCCTCCTGGCCTGGTAGTTCAAGCTCCCTGTTCCACCAGGAGGAGGCTCAGAGAGTGGTGCCACTCCCAAGGTCATACAATGAGTCAAGGGCAAAGACCAGACACCACCCTCTCCTAGGGACTCTGACAGCTCCTTTCAGCATCTAGAGCCTCTGAAATGGAGTCTCAGGACCACCCTCTGTGCTGCGAGGGCCACAGCCCCAGCATGGCCAGCCTGCCCTCCATGTGGCACCCACAGGTGAGCACCAGACTAGCAGGCCCGTGACCTAATTGCCAGCCCAAGGAACCCTGGCCTTAGCTTTCTGGAGCCCGTACGCAAACCAGGGATAAGAACTGGGCTGGAGATGCCAAATATCAAAAATAGAAGAGCTCTTGGTTATTGAGCATTAGCTGTGAGTTAGGAATCCCTTTGAGCTTTTTATATAGATTATCTGGATAAATAAACCAAAAAACTCACTGCCATTGAGTCAATTCCAACTCATAGTGACCCCCATTGGCTTTCCAAAGCTGTAAATCTTTACAGAAACAGACTACCTCATCTTTCTTCAGAGGAGTGGCTTGAGGGTTCTAACTACTGAACTTTTGGTTAGTAGCCAAATGCCTTAAGCACCACAAGGCCAGAGTGCCTTACACATGCTAGGGCACCTGGATCTATACATAGATTGCAGCCTGAAAGGGCAGGGACTACTGTGGTTGTGGTTAGTTGCTGTCCAGTCAGTTCTGACTCACAGCGGCTGTGTGTGTGCAGAATAGAACTGCCTGCTACATTTCACAGATAAGAATACTATTAATTAACTAGTCCGAGTCATCCAGTCTGTAAGGAGGCCAGGGGGCACCATTAGAACCCAGGACCCAGGTCCCACTGCTCCTAGCGCATTTCTCACCTTTGCTCTCCCCCTCAAAACCACACCAGTGGGGGCTCCGCAGATGAGGGCTGAGGAGAGTCCTCTTCCATTCTCTGCTGCTACCCCACTTAACTTTCCGGAAGAAAAATCTCCAGGCCCTGCTAAATTGAGACAATGGGGTGCCTAGGTCCCTCCAGTCCTCAGAGGTTTCTTCCTACTTCGACCCCACCCAGGCTGTGTCTTTCTGGAGCCCTCGGAGTCACCTGGGTTTGGCCCCGCTGGCTTGTTCCCCGGGATCCAGGCCCTCCTCGGATCTGGGTAGACCAGCCGCCGCCGCCGCCGCCGCCAAGGGGAGTGCGCACCACTAGATGGCAATATCGGTCCCCGGGTACCAACTTTGGACCTAGAGCCTGCGGCCGCTGCTCGCCACGGTCCCCGCCTCCAACAAACCCGCGCAGAGGAACCTCCAGGCAGAACCTCCGTGGTGAGGGATGTGGGGGCCCTCGCCAGGCCCAGACGCCCCCCGCCCCGGAGCTGCCCTCCGCTTCACTCGGAGCTCCACGTGGACAAGTTAAAGGCGTCTGGTCTCCACAGGGCACCCGGCAGAAATGTGTGGGCGGGTACGCGAGCGCGGATTGTTTAGTGTGTGACTACCCGGGAGCGCGAGTAGACACTAGTAGCTCCTGCATGTGCATGTGTGCACGGCCGCGCCTGGGTGTACCAGTGCGCTCGTGTGCGCGTGAGCACGCTCGCGCCAGGTGGACACGTGCATGTTCGTGCGTGCCTGGGGTGGTGTGGCCTGGGGGATGCACACGGTTCGGGTGTCTTTCTACCTGTGGACTTGAGTACACAAGAAAATGTTAGGAGGGCAGTAGGTGACCGGCCACATTCCAAAAGCACCTACTGCCTGACTGCGGAGGGTCGACCAGGCCAGGCTCTGGGGTCCAGCCAGCTTGTGGGTGGGGCCGGGTCATGAGCTGGACGACGAGGCCAGTGTACCCTTCGGGCTGCGACGGGTCCCTCATGACCTTGGCATACCATTTTTTTTTTTTTTTCTGGGCACCGACCGAGAGGTGTCCCCGTTCCCAAAGCTACGGCGCGGAGCCCCAGCCTCGGACTGACTTCTGTCGAAGAGCTTCTCTTGAGAGTCGCCCAATCTGGCCGTGCGAGGACACCCGGCTCTTCGCAGCGTGCCCTGGCCCTAGGCAAGTTATCGCCAAAGAGCGTGCTGGCTTGGGGCGGGAGGGCGCAGGCAGCACCCCCTGAGCAGGGAGGGTGTCCCTCCTTCACTCCTCACGGCGTCCCCGCTGGGGAGGCGCCCTCTGGCCGGAGTGGCCTGAGTGGGCGGCCGGCTTCTCGAGCCCTGGGCTCGGGTGAACCTGAAGGGTGGGGTTGTGGGGTATTGGGCCCAGTGGGAGGCCCCTCCACGTCTCTATCACGGTCGGTGGGGCCCTGTCTCTCCGATGCCCTGCCCCCCAGCGAGTCCCCTAGCACGCACTTCCTGCGGCCCATGGTCACGGCAACGTGCTCCCCCGGGTTCTCGCGGCCCCATCTCCCGGACTAGACAGGAGCCAGAGGAGCCAGGCTCCGGACGCCATGGGGCAGCTTGGGGCACGGGTCCTTTCTTGGTTCTTTAGGGATTCACTCCAGGGCCCCGGGAAGGCTGTGGCCCCAGGATTTGTCCCGGAGGCGGGCGAGGAGACTCAGGAGTTCAGGGGAGGGAGAGGGGGCGCAGGGAATTTGGCAACGACATTGCGCCTGACATTTCCGCCCCGGGCCCCGGGTTTCGCGTTGGATCTCTGGGCTCGGCGCCTGGGCAACAGAGAGAGTAACCCTGGAGAAGGGAAAGGGTGCCTGAAGAAAGCAGTGTGCTTTCCGTCGGGGTTCAAGGTCGCTCACGGAGTCTCCGCGCGTCCAAGTGGGCTGGTAGCGCCGAGGGGCGGGGAGGCAGGCGGGAAAAAGGCTCCTCGGGCTCCAGCGTCAGGGGCCCAGCAGAGCTGCCAGTGGGAGAGTGGAACGCGGGTCCCGCCCCGACGGCTGCCCCAGGCTCCTTGGAGGCTGTGGGCGGGCACCCGCCGACCTCTGGGGCGCTCAACCCTTCTCCAAGGCGCAGCTGGAGAAACCTCCGACAGACCCCGGGCCTTTCTCCCCGCGGCGCCCCAGCCCGGGCCCTCCGCAGCGCCCAGCTCCGCGCTCGTACCCGAGGCCCTGGGCCCTGTCCCTGGACCCCCCTCCGGGGACCCTTAGGGGACTCCTAAAACCCCGCGTTCTTCTCCCCCAACGAAGCCGCCACCCCCGCGTGGCTGCGGAGTCACTTACCCGCCGCCGCCGCCCCACTCCCCTTGCACCGGACAGACGGCGGGACAGACCGGCGGCCCCGCGGGCCGGCGGGAGGGGCGGGCGGCCCGGTCGGGGGCGGGGACGGGGTGCCGAGGGGCGGCCCCTGCTCCGCCCGCAGCTCCCGGCGCTGTGGCTCCGACTCGCGCTCACGCTCGCACTTTTCCCCGAGCTGCGTGATGTCACGGGGAAGCAGCCAATCGTGGTGGGGCCGCGACGCCCGCCCCGGGTCGGCCACCCAGCGGCGACGCGCTGGGGGCACCACCTGGGGCGTCGGGGACCCCAGAGCTCGGGCCCCTCCCGGGAGACGGCCCGCAGCTCCCAGCCTGGGCACTGTGGGGGCACCGCCCACGGCCGCCTGGGCAGCTTTGCTGCGGGAGCTGCCCTCCAGGGAGGGGAGAGGGCATCCGCATTGTCATGAGAACGCGGCGCCCCCTTGCGGGCTGGGGAAGGAGGTAGCAGCCCTGACTGGCGGCGCTCTCGGCCTCGGCGCTGACCGCGCGCCCAGGACCCCGAGGGTGTGGCGCGCCTCGTCCCGACCTCATCTGCTTGTCTTCGCTTCGCCGTTTGACCGCGGAGGAGCGAGTGTTTGACCCCAACGAGTATGAGTGGGGTCGACTCTGCAGCCACGGTTCCGTCGGGGCAAAAGCCCGGGAGTTTTCAGTGTAGGGGCTCCGTGTCGGCTGCCTGTTGGCCCGAGGGGAGGGGCTCTGTCAGAGCCCTGGCGGCCAGGGAAGGGGCGGGAGGAAGCAGACAGGCAAGGGTCCAAGAAGCAGAGAGGATCCGCCCATCGCAGACGCCCTCCGCTCCCAGGGTAGGGGAGGGGCGCGCACTCGCTCCCCCAGCACCAGGATAGGACGTGCCACCCAGCCAGCCGCCGCCTGGTGGGTGTGCTCATCGTACCTGCGAGAAGTTGGCTGCCCAAGGTCATCCGGGGCGGTGCCTGAGACTAGACCCCGAAGGCGAGCCGCACCGGCGGCTCAGGACTTGGGGCTTTACCAGAACGGGGCTGCTTCAGCACCTCGGAGAGCTCCGCCTAGGCCTAGGCTAGGCCGGCACGGCTCCGCCCCCAGTCACCGGCCGGAATCACCATCTGCGCCCGGGGTTCTAGGCCTGTCAGCCTCAAACTCGGAGCGCAAACACTTTAAGAAGGCTGGTTCCCTCTTTTGGAAAAACAACTCAAGTCCCGCCTCTCCTCCAACCTCCCTAAAGGTCAGGGACCCGGTGCTCCTGCCTTTGGTGTGGGGGTCTCTGGGCTGAACGCAGAGGCGGAGGTTGTTCTCCCAGTACTCCTAGGGCACCGGCTGGGGCTGCTCAGAATTGAGGATTTGGGGACTGGAGTTGGCTGGCTGGGATAGACTGGGAAGCCATGTCCCCTACATTGATGACTGGTCTCCCTTGATCCTCATAACCCAAAAAGAAAGTAGCGCTATTACTGTCCCCATTTCAAACGGGAGGTTAATGTTGGTTCATGCGACAAACAGATGTCAGTCCTGCATTCCACCTACCTGGCACATCCCTCCTAGGGCCTACAAGAGGGTGGTGCTCCTAGTGGAAATGTGTATGGGTGGTGAGGGACCCTTTCAACAGTCCATAAGGCCACCACATAGCCTTTTCCCCAAAAACAACAGAGAAGCCAGGGTTCCATCCATTCTCCTACATGTTTAGTCTTTCTCCTCTAAGAACCCATATAGTGGCTATGGTGAATGCTCTGGAATCATACTACCTGGGTTCAAACCTTGCCTCCACCCCCTAGCAGTGCGAGCTGGAGGTAATTAACAGTATCTACATCAGAGGGGCTCTGTGATGAGCATTAAGAGATAATATACATGGAGTCTTTGGCACACGGTTTACACTCTAGTTGAGTTCAGTTACATAATTTCCCTAGAAAATTCTAGTATTGCTAACTATGTAACTCTTCTGTTTTATATTACTTCCTTGCCTATTTCATTTTTTGGTTCTGTCTGTTGAGGCAGAACCTGTAATTCTGCATGCCCACAGCATATGGTACAGAGTTGGGCACACACAAGATCTTTAAGTACTTGTTGCAGGCCAAAAGCCCTGGGGCCATTCTGATGTTCTTTATACCTCAATGAGTTGGTCAGTACCCTTCTCCCACATCCTTACAGCTTAAAACTTAAAGTGGATCCACCACCCAATGGAGGATACAAAGTAAAGGGAGACCTGAGCAGCTAGTAATGGTGTGGTTTGGGAGATGCCTGCAGACAGGCCCAGTTCCCTATCTGGCCAGCCCAGACAGACCGGTCGTGGGCAGTTCCAGCTTTCTGTCCAGAGTTCTCTCTTCACTCCAGGCTTGCCGTCCTGGGTAGGAAGCCATTAGGATGAGTGACTTTCCAACATCCCCATCCCCTACCCACCTGCCACTGGAAGGCTGCCCAGATGCTCAGCCTGAGATGCAGTATGATGCAGAGGTGGTGGCCTTATCTGACTGGTTCCAGCAAGAGGTCAGATAAGGCCCCTTATGTAGGACAACAGCACCAGAAACACTAACTGGGGGACCGGACTCAATCCAATTTCCCCTCCCCACCATCCGAATCACCACCCTCTCCATCAATCTCCACGGAAACAAAGACAGGAGCCGGGCGAGGGGCATGTCATCATTTTAATAATGTAGATCTTTGGTGTTTCCCTCATTAGCAGTCAGACTATCCCCTCTCCTCCCACCATAATGTTTCTATGATGAGTTACAAACAGAAAGGAAATCACATTTTCATACTAAAAACAAAATAATCAGAGCCTTGATTTTCTCCACTAGAAACTACACATACAGTTCAAGATTCCACATGCAACACCTTAAGTCACAGACCAAGACCTCACATTCTGACTTGGAGTCTCATCCCCACCCCCAGCCTCAGGCTGGCTTTGGCCTACTAGGCTTAGGTAATACTGACACCCAGAGGTGCTGCTCTGAGGCCCTTGGGGGGAGGGAGGAGCTGGCTGAACAAGCCTGGGGATGGGCCAGCCTACACCACTGACTCCTGAGGGAGGGCCTGCCCACTGTCCCTTGACCCCAGGCTGTTATCAGGCAAGCAAGCTGACCCCTCACCCCATGGATGTCTCCCAGTATAAGTGCAGGAAGTCCCTGTCCTCAGGAATCTGGGAGCCTGGCCCAACCTGACCGTGGTCTCTGTGGGGAAAGATAAAGACGACAGGCTGGACCTCTGGAAGGCTCAGAGATGGAGGAGGCTCCTGGGGCCCAGCCACCTCTTCCTGTCCCGGGGCTCCTGGTGGCTCTGCCCATGCAACAGGTGGACAGGGCAAAGCTGCCCCACTGGCCTCTGTCCAGGATTCTTGGCCCAGAACTGGAAGACGGTTCACCCTTGTGGGGCTCTCTGCCTAGGGCTGAGTCCCTGGAGCCCATGAACCTAGGAGAAAGGTAGGCTCATGGCAGACACCCACTTGCTCCTCAGTTGACAAGAGTCCAGCACTGTGGCCCTCCGGGGCTTCAAATCCTAGAAGGTTCTAGCCCCCCGAGGCAGGCCTCGCCCATTTGACTGCCTCGTGCCCACTGACTGACTCCTCTCGGCCCTCCACCCTTATTCCTCTGTTCCCTGACGCAGCCTGCAGCTCTTCCACGTGTACACTTCCCAGTCAGCTGTGAGGTCGCCTCTGCTCAGCGGTTCAGAGGCGGCGCCAGTGCTCACATGTGTCTCTACCTGTTCCGTGGCTCCCCACTGGGGCCCGCAGCTTCTCCCCGGCTGCTGCCACTGCCATCAGGAAGGTGGCTGCTATTGGTCAGGTCACAGCGCCGGGTTGGTCCCTCAGGGCTGGGAAGGGGAACGGGGATAGGGGAGGAAGGGGGCAGGGCTTGTGGGGGTGGCTCCCGCCCAGGGGTACCAGGCTGGTCCCAGGAGGCTGTCCGGGGGCTTAGGCCTCGCTCTGCCAGTTGCCCAGGTTCAGGGAGCAGTCCTCGGGAGGTGGAGGGCTGGGGTGAGGAGGTGCGGGCAGCAGTGGGCTCGGCACCCGTCTGGGAGCTACGGTGAATACGGTGGCTAACGATGATGTTGTTGCCAAAGCCGCCCATGGAGGCCATGGTGGTGCTCTGCTCCCGCTGCACCACAGCTGTCATGCCCCCCTCCGCCATCAGCCTCTGGATCCTGCTGAGGGCGTCTTCTCCACCTGCACCATACTCTGAGCCCTCCCCTGGAAGAAACAAAGCAGGAGAGACAGAGTATAAGCTGTTGGCCTGGGCAGGGGATTCTCGGTCAAAAACACAACAGGAAGGGGCCTGAATCTGTCACTCTGAGACTCAATTGGAGACTTTTTAAAAATTTTTATTGTGATTTGTGTGAAAGTTTACAGAACAAAATCATTTTTCATACAGCAGCTCACATACACAGTCTCATGACATTGACTGCAATTTCCCACAATGTAACAGCTCCCTTCCCACTTCTCCCCATAGTTACCTCTTCCCTGTGTCCTTCCCTCCCATGCACTCCTGCCCCGAGCTGTCTCCTGTGCATACACTGCCCTTCTGTTCTCAATCAGAGACTCCCTGAAGGCTAGATGAGACTCTCGAATGACCATTATCACCCTTCTGTTGTACTGAGTGGCCTTGGCCGAGAGCTCAGTGTGGGAGTCCCTGGGTGGTGCAAATGGTTAAGCAGCTGGCTACTAACCGAGGGGCTGGAGGGAGGAGTCTACCCAGAGGCACCTTGGAAGAAAGGCCTGGTGATCTACTTCTAGAAAATCACAGCCACTGAAAACCCTAGGAGCACAGTTCTCCTCTGACCCACCCCGGGTTGCCATGAGTCCAGACTGATTTAGCAGCAACTAGGTTAAGGTGATGTGAGGTGGCCAAGGCTATTCAGCCACTTAAGAGGCAGAGCTGGGACCAGAAGGCACACGGTCAGCTCTCAGGAACCGTTTTGGCACCAGTGGCCGGCTTGTTGTCAAGAAGGCTAAGGAGGTGGCCCTTAGGTACTGCTTGCTTTGTCTACCCTCCCCTGACTTGAGCAGCCTGGTAGATCCAGCCCTAGGTTGGGCCATGCTGCCTGGTTGACTACATCTCTGCACTCTCCTTTTCCCTTTGTGTTACTCATTTTATTTATGTTATTTCCTAAAAGCATATGAGGTGTTCTGGGTTTTGAACTCTGTTCCCTGTAAGGACTTCCATCTCCTCCCTCTTCTACGTTTAACCACTGGCTCTCACAAGTTATTCCCACACACTGTTCTCCCGACACCCTCATCTTTCTCTGGAGAGGCAACTGTCCAGCCCAGACCTGAGCCCACGGCCAGGGAGGGAGAGAAGGGTTGCTGCATCCCCAAAGGGCTGGCCATTCACTTGTGTGGGAGCAGACAAGGCTTTGGCTCAAATCTCAGTCCAGCCACTTACAAGCTGTGTGACCTTAGACTAGTCCCTTAACATCCATATCCCTCAGTTTCCCGGCTGTAAGGGAGGGTAAAGACAGCCATTCTGCACGGTGCTGGGCAGAGGAAATGAGGTAAGGTGACCAATGGGCCCTTGGTCAGGGCGGCCATTCTATAGATAACTTGGGGCTTACAGCGTGCAGCTACACTGCTCAACCCTCTCAGCTGCCAAGCTCAGCAGGGTGATAACCAGCTCCGGGCTGTAGGCACTAGGACTAAGGCTCCCACACTGTCACAGCTGGGCCTAGTGAACTTCTCGTTTGTTTCTTTGGTTATTGCTGGCCAGTCTGGGATTCTACAGTTTTAGGGAATGAGGTGATGAGGAGTTTTACTCTTTCTTGGCTACTACTGATGTCAAGTAGTCTTTGCTCTCTCCCTGTCCTTTTTCTCTGCTCGTCTCCTTAGAGTCGGACTTCCAGGCCAGCCGGCTCCACAGCTCAGCTGCACCCAGAGCCTCCGTTCGATCTCCCCTCCTGCCTAGCAGCCTCAGCTGGTGGGGCCTTGGCCTGGGCCCCTGGTGGACTCTGGCACTGTCCCCGTGCTGCCCCTCCAGTCAGCTGACCTCACACACTTCCCTTTGGCCAGCTCGGTTCCAGAGCTCAGGGAAGAAGGAAAGAAAACCTGAAGGGTTGCAGCCCTGCCTTCTCTCAGCAGAAAGGCCTTCTGTCACTGGGGGCCTCAGAAAGGTCAACCCAGGGTCTTGGTGCCAGCACAGCTTCTACCCTCTGAGTCAACAGGGCGACCTGGGGCAGCCCCACGGGGCCTTCACTGTGCCTGCGGCCACCCCCATGCTTTCCAAGAACTCTCTGCACTGCTGAGCACCCAGCCCAGTCTAGGCCATGTGGTGGGCTGGCCTATGGCCCGCTGGCAGGGATCTCCTCCTGCTCACTGGGCTCTATGCCTGAGGAGCTACCAGCTCTTTTCAAACGGATTTCTGAAGGCAGAACAAGGCTGCCTTGGGGCCCTAAGGGAGCTGCCATAGCCAAGCCCCCAGAGAGGCTCTGCTAGCACTCAAAGTCTCCACCCCTCTGTCCTCTCCCACTGCTCCATGTGTGCCAGTGTTTCCTGACTGGTCTTGCTTCTAATCTCTTCCTTCCATCTCGCCTCCACACTGCTACCATGACTAACGCAGAGCTCGAATCCAGTTCACACCCTGTAGCCTCCAATCAGGTCCTACTGAGTGCTCCTCCTCCCACTGCTCTTGGCCCGTGCCTGCCCCTGGCGCACAACTGTAGACATGTAGCACCGTGACTGCTGTCTGCCATGCTTTGCTTGGCCTCCTCATGTCTCGAGTCTACTTATTTTCAAGGGCCAATGAAAATACCATGTCTTTCCCCAAGTCTCTATGAGCCCCCAGCTGAAAGTAGCTGCTCCTCCTCTGGTCAGCTGTGGCAGCTCCCTTCTGGGCTGTAAGCTCCTGAAAGTCTCAGACTAGGTCTTACTCGTCTTTAGGTCCAGTGCCTAATGCAGGCTTCTGCCTCAGTGCAGACTGGTCAGATGAAGCTCCAGGCTTAAGGGGGTGTCTGAACTGTGCTTATATGCTACCCCTGCTGGGGCAGAAGCACTTCCATGTCTACTTCCTTTCTGGACATGCTCTTTGAGAAAAGGCATCACTGTGATTCTGACTCCCTCGGCAACACCACTGGTTTCACGTGCCTAGTACAGTACTAGACATAAAGGAAGTGATCATAGAAGAACAAAGGGAGAACGAACGGCCTCCCCAGGGCTGTGTGGACAGTGCCAGCCCAGAGCACTGCAGCTGTGCTTCTCTCCTGGGAGCTCTAAGCTAAGACTAAGCCACTGAGGGCAGCTGGTCCCTTCTTCAAGAGGTAAAATTGGGGGCCACAGGGAACTGGCAGCCATGGCCAGACACTGACACTACTAGCTCCAGGAGCAGTGATGACCACAGGGGTTAATTTTGCTATCTCCTTCCTGCTAGCAAAAGCAATTGTCTTTGAAAAATGGGACACTGATTTCGTGTTGACATGTGATCTTTTCCTTGGCAAGCCAGGGTAGGGTCAGCAACTTCCCACAATACCCTGTGCCCGCATTTAATTCTGGGTTTTCAAGAGGGAATCAAGGCTTAGCAAGTCAGAGGAGGGGTGGCTCTTCCTGACCTCAGGCTGCATACTGGTCTTCCAGCTCCTGCCTTTTAACATCAGCTTTCACCTGGCCCAGAGTCTGGGCTTCTGCAGCTGGTCTAGCTGTTGCCCTCACCAAAGGAGATGGAGACTCATACACCCTTTCTCCAGTGGTCAGAGGCCGAGCTATGGGCTTTCTGAATAGTGTGACATGGCCAAGCTCTGCATCAGGGCCTTGTTTCAGTTCAATTCATTCATTCCACACATTTCCTGGGTGCCTACTGTATGCTCGGCAGGTGCTGTACCAGTGCTGGGAGCAAACAGGAAACACAACACAGTCCCTGCATTAAAGGACTCCCAATCCATTGAGGGAGATGAATCAAGATGTCAGTACAGAGTGCTGAGGGCAACAATGAGGGGAGTCCAGGTAGTGCTCCCTGTTCTCTCTGAGCTCCCCTCTTGGCCGGCAGCTGGAGGGAAGCTTGCTGCTGGGCCCAAGGCAAGCTCTGGAGAAGGTCCAATGCTTTTGTTAAAGTGAAACAAGCAAAAAGCCTGTGGCAGGAGTTGGAGTGGAGCTGGTGGTGTGCAGGAGCAGCTGCGCTGCCTGCTGGGTAGGGAACTTGGGCCTGAGGAGGTCTGACTCGAGGAGATGCAGGCCTGTTGCTCTCTCCTTGCCTTGAGTTCAGAGCAGGGGTGGTTGGCAGTCAGTGAGGTGAATGCCTCAGAACAACGCTGGCAGTGTCAATTCCCAGCACCCCCTCCAACTCACACCTATATGCACACACACACACTTCTTTCTAGGAGTGGGGCTTTCTGAAAGGGACTGTGATGCTTAGAAAATCGAGGGCATCAGAACTTGAGGCAACATTCCCAGGGCCACAAGCAGATGTAGCGAGCTGCCTGACCCCACCCTGTCAAGACTCCAGCCCTATGACTCCTCTGCTGATCAGTACCTCTGGGCCTCTGAAGGGCTCGCTGCTTTCCACCACCTGCCCTGCTTCGGCTTCTTGAAGCAGAGAGAGCGAGCTTTCCCCCCTCGACCACTAAACAAGAACGTAATTTACACAACTGACTGGGCTTGATGCTAATCAAGAAAATAGTAGTAACAACTCAAAAAGAGAAGGGTGTGAATGGCTGCACAACTCAAGGAATATCGTCAGTGTCACTGGACTGTACGTGGAGGAACTGCTGAATTAGCACATGCCTTGCCATGTATATTCGCAGCAATAACAACAAAGGAAAATCTAGACCAATGAAAAAGATGAGAATTCTCTGTGAGGTGAGATACTCGTGGATGCCCTTCTTAAGTGGTCAGACCCTGGTGCCCAAGTTCCTCCTGTGCTTCACCTGCAGGGTACAGGCCTCCTTCCCAACCTGGGTCCCTGCCATCTGGCCCACCCAGCTCAGCTATCCTCAGTTCTCAACATGCTGAATACACCACAGACACACACCTGCTAGTGGCCCTCTGTGCAGAGTGTGAGCTTTTAAGCTTGGTGTCCTTGCATGCACTGTCCCCTCTGCCAGGAAAGCTCCCCACCCCGCTTCACTCCTACTCATACTTTAAGACTCAGCTAGGGGTCACCTCCTCCAGAAGTCTCCCCTGAGGCCCTGTAGGTGTGGCCCCACTTCCTGTCCACTCCCACAGACTGTGTCCATATCAGGCTAATTTTCTGCTTAGAGTCTGTCTCTCTCTCTAGACTGAGAGCTCTGTGGAGGTCAGACCAAGACCTATCTGTCTCAGCAGTCCAGTGGCTGACCCATGTAGATGCCCAGTAAATGGCTGTCAGATTAAGGCAGGGAGGGTTACCTAAGACTCAAGTCCACCTCTCCAAATCCCTCATGCTATGTGGGGGTGGTTCACTGGGGGCTCTCAGGGCCCATCCACTGAGGGGGAGGGTCAGGTACTCTGGCTCCACGGGGAGCCATGGTGACATTCTGTAAGCCTGGTTCATACCCTTCCCCGAATAGGCCTAGTGGCTCCAGGGCTGCTTGGAGTCCACAGGAAGATACAGAAACAGGACTGGGGATGGCAGAAGCAGCCTTCAATTCTCTTTCTCACAGGGGCTCAAGGCTGCAAATGGCTGCTCAAGCCAGGCAATGTCAGTTACTTATGTCCATACGCAGGGGGATGCCTCCCAGCAAAGAGCCACGGGCCTCAGATGGAGGAAGTGGGGGTGGGGCCAGAGACCAAAAAGAGAACTTTTAAGAATTTTAGTTCATGCCAATGAGAGGGCTAGTGCCCCATGGGCAACTGCAGTGTAGACAGCCATTCCCTGGGGGTAACCCAAGAAAATGTGTTGTTCTTTGCCTGATGAACACCACGGCTTTCCCTCCCATTGGTCCCTTTTGAACAACTGGCTCAACGCAGGCCTAGAAAATGTGTGTGTGTCTGGAGGCCACCTTGTTTGGAACTGGGACCAGCAAGGAGGCTGGAGGCAGGGGGTAAGGAGAGTGACTGAGTGAGAACAGCCTGTTTAGCACGGCTGCTGACAGACTCCACGGCTTGCTCAGCTCTACCACTGGGAAGTGCTAATTGGTTCTTAGAAGTGTGAGGCCAGCACAGAAAGCCAGGGCCTAGGCTGGCTGAGCCACACCTGAGAAATAGGTGAGAGGAAGGGGCTGTGTGCCAGGATGCAGCCAAGGTGGCATGGGTCAGGAGCAGTGACAGAAGCATGAGAAGGCCTCATCTGTAGCAGTTCCAAATGTGCTGCACCAGCTCACCCCATGCCAAGAGGTGAGGACAAGCCACTCTGTGGTCTGGCCCAGGAAGCCTGAAGCTGGGGAGGCACTTCTCTGGAAGGAGAACTTATAGCCAAGTCTCTCCGGTAGGCCTTTCAATCCCGGCCACTTTCTGTGTGTTTTGGAAAGACACCCTCGACCCTCGGTTCTCCAACTTTGAGGAGAGGAGAGGGAGGTCAGGGTGTTTGGCTGTGCCAAGCTGTAAGAGCAGCTTACTTACTGGAACCGTGAACCAGCTCAGGGAAAGGATGTCCCCTGCCTGATGAGGTTCTTGATGTCGCCATGTGGGCATTATTTAGATATAGAAGGGGACTCAATCTCTCTGCACCACCTGTCCACACCAAGGGGCCAGGAGCCTTTCCCTAGCCCCTCTATCCCCCAGTCCAATTCCCCTCAGCACTGCACGGCTTCTACCTTCACCAAGTCCTGAGGCTGCTGTCCCCGGCTCCGGTACCTCCCTCTCTGTCTGTGTTTCGGCATTCTGCAGCTGAAGGGCCAGGGTCTGGGTGCCCTGAGATGTCACTGAGGTGGTGGGGTTCCGGGGCTGTAGCCCAATTGCATTCATGAGACCCATGTCTCTGTCCGTCCTCCACGTGGCTCTGCTGGTTCTAGAGGGAGAAAGGCAGATTGGGATCACACACTGCTGTAGCAGCACTCCTCACAGAGCTGTGCCATGGTGTTTGTGTCCAATTCCCCTCCAAGATCAGCCCAGGCCCTAGGACATGCAGGAGGCCCCAGAACCATCCAATTTTGCAAACCCAGCTGGTTCAGCCACTCCCTTAAATAGTAAGGGTCTTTTTGGAAGGTGGCTGATCTTAAAAGACTCTCATTTGGATCCAGGAAGCCACTAGCTGAGATCCATGGGGCAGAGGGTGAGCAGTGGAGGAAAATTCTTTCTTGGTAGCTTTAAACTCTTTCTGACAAGATTCAGTTGAAATTCTTGGGATACTTAAGTAGCTTGAGATTTCTATATTGGAGGAAAAGCACAGGGAAATCTTATGGGGCCACCCCAGGATCCTCCCTTTAGAGCTTCTTAAAAGACCCTTGCAGTCTGGAATTGAACCCACAATTGTGGTTTCCAGCCAAACAAAGTACAGGCATGTGAGTTAAACATTTACCTCAAGTAGACACACGCCTTGGAGAGAACAATCATGGGAGAAGGAAGGGCTGCTTATGCACAGGGAGATAGCTCAGGGTGCAGAAGAGTATGAAGGGATGGACACTGGGAGGAGGTAACTATGGGGAGGAAGTGGGAGGGGAGCTGCTGCATTGTAAATTTTGGTCAATGACATGAGACAAAGTATATGTGAACTGCTGTATGAAAAGTGAATTTATTCTGTAAGTCTTCACCCAAATCCTAATTTAAAAAAAAAAAAAAAAAGACCCTTGCAGGTAGGGCACATAAGTTGCCCTGTGAGTGAGGCCCACGCCCAAGGCTAGCATCCCCATTTCCTCAGGCATTTTTCAGACACTGACCCTTGACATAGCTGGGGCTGGCAGAAGAGGGAACCCAGGGCCTTCAAGAGTGTCACCTAGTACTCATATTTCTAGCTGTTTCTAGAGACTATTCCTCTAGTTACGGTTCTTACAGAAAGTGGTGACTGCCTCACGTTTATAATCTATTTCCCCATTTTATTTCTAAAATGTTCCCACCTTCATTAGTGAATTAAATGATGAAAGGATCAGTATCAGTGCTCCTGAGGAGGGTTTGTCCTTGGCCTGCAGCTCTGGCACCTTTGTCCCTGAGGCCCTGGACATCTGGGAGATCCCGTCAGATTCTCCCTGAACCACAGAGTAAGTTCTAAGGGACATCATCTTTCTCAAGGCCCTGTCTTCTCTCCTCATCCCAAGTGTGCCCCAATACTATGGCCAGGATGGGAGATGGGGACAGGGTTGTTGTTGTCACTAGGTGCCGCCGAGTTGCTTCCGACTCATAGTGACCCCAAGCACAGCAGAACGAAACACCACCCGATCCTGCGCCAGCTCCATGATCCTTGCTATACTTAAGCCCATTGTCGCAGCCATTGTGTCAGTCCATCTCGTAGAAGGCCTTCCCCTCTTTCGTCGACCCTCCACCTTACCAAGCATGACATCCTTTTCCAGGGAATGGTCCCTTCTGACAACATGACCAGAGTAGGTGAGACGAAGTCTGGCCACTCTTGCTTCCAAGGAGCATTCTGGCTGCACTTCCTCCAGGACAGATGTGTTAGTTCTTTTGGCAGTCCGTGGTACTGTCGGCATTCTTCGCCAGCACCACAACTCAAAGGCATCAACTCTTCTTCTGTCTTCCTTATTCACTGTCCAGCTCTCACATGCATACGAGGTGATTGGAAATATCATGGCCTATGTCAGGCACGCCTTAGTCCTCAAGGATTGCTCCTCAGCACTTGAAAGAGTTCCTTCGTAGCCCAGCTAGTTACTTACCATAACTAGAGTTCCTGCCCAGTGCTACACGTCGTCTAATGTCCTGACTGCTGCTTCCATTGGCCTCGATCGCAGAACCAAGCAACGTGAATTCTTTGACAACCTCAATCTTTTCTCCATTTATCGTGATGCTGCTTATTGGTCCAGTTGTGAGGATTTTTGTCTTCTTTATATTGAGATGTAATCCATACTGCAGACTACGTTCCTCAATCTTCATCAGTAAGTGCCTCAAGTTATCCTCACTTTCAGCAAGCAAAGTTGTATCAACAGTGTATCTCAGGTTGTTAATGATTCTTCCTCCAATCCTGATGCCATGTTTTTCTTCATAAAGAAAACTCCTTTTCATAAAGAAAACGCCACGAGAAGAAAAACGTGGTGACAGCGCATCTCAGCTTATTCTAATGCAAGATTCTGAGGGCACTGGCTTTGTTGTCTTATCTGTGGAGCACTTTTCTCAAATGAAATTGCTGGGGAAAGCTCAATACCTGCAGCAGGTCAGAGAGGAGCTGCTCTGGCTGAGAAGGGCAACCCCAGGAGCCTTGGCTCAGTCTGAGAGCATCACTTCACCAACTTACCCAGGCCGCTCATTGCTCCGGCTGCTGGAGTGGACAGTGAAGACGGTTTCACTCAGCTGGTCCCAGTAGTACTCGATCCCAGTGTTTAAGGCCCTGGAAATCATTTGGGAAGAGTCGAGAAGAAAAGGTGGAAGGCATGAGAAAGGGAATGACAAGGACACCCTACAGTTTTTGGGCTTGGTGGACTGTGGCTTGGCAGCCCATTCTTTCTCTCTCCTGGGCATGGGCTGGGACTCCTTTATCAGGATGCTCAGTGCTGGAGTGGCTCTGACAAATTGTCAGTGGCCTGTGTGCTGATGGTGGTGGTGGTTTTAGCCTCTTCTTTCCCACAGACAAAGCTTAACCAATTCCTCCGTGGGGTTAAATCATGGTTAAGAAACAGCAACACCAGATGTAGGCAGTGGTTTCTGAGTGTTCTCTAGACATAGAAAAAGGAACTAAGATGGCAAGCAAGAGGGAGGAGAGGCCCACTGGTGAGACAAGTGACATGGAAACCTGACCTAAAGAGTGTGCTTGGTCCTAAGAAACAGAGGCTCAAGAAACAAAGAGAGCCCAGGTTTTCACCATGGGGTCCTCCCTGCCATGGGGCCTTGCTACTTTTAATTTGCCCTGAGCTCAGAAGTCAAGCAGGAAAAGGCCCACACTGAACCAGAATGACCCACCCTTCTTTTTATTCCAGAACCTAGTTCCTCCTTTGCCAGGACAGGCTGGAAAAGAACTAGGAAAGGTATTCCTAGAATTCCAGAAGACCCCATGAGTGCTTAGGAACTTAAGGGAATAGGAAGGAGAGACTCTCAAGTAGTGATGGGTTAGAGTACTGACTGCAGAGAGAAGTTTCCATCTATTAAGTTCTCTGGGCTGTCAACCTTTCTGGCTGGTTCCTTCTCCCCCTGTAATGGGTTAGCAAGCTATTCCTTTCCATCTCTTACTGGCAGAGCTGCCAGAGGGAAGCAGTGGCCTCTCATCTTTCCAATTTGATTTCCCATTGCAGCAGCAATCCTGGCTGATGGTGGTGGGTCCCAGAACACAAGATGCTTGGCTTTTCCAGATTCCTTCCTGGAAGAGGAGTTACCTAGCACCAGTCACCATGGCTGAGGGTGCGGTGCTGGTGCTGGTGAAGAGGGTGGATAGGAGCTGGGAAAGAAGTAGTTTAGAGCCCACTGATTAGCTCTCTGGTGTGCAAGCAGAGATGCTCAGAGACACTCAAAAGCTCTGGCCGTGCTCCTAAATGGGGGCGCACACACATGGCCTCGAAGAGCACCAACAAAAGCCAGCTTTTCAGTCTGGAAGCCTAGGTCACCTTCCTTTAATGACAGAACTTACTTTACTATGGGGCAAACAAAAGTCAGAGGGTTATAAGGATTAGCCAGGGTTATGTATTGAATTGTGATTCCCAAAAATATGTGTTGTAAATCCTAACTGCTTTGCCTGTGGTTACAATCCTAGTGGGGAATGGGTTGTCATTGTTATGTTGTTGAGGCAGGATTAGTTTAGGGTGTATCTTGAGTTAATCTCTTTTAAGAAATAAAAGATATTAAACAAGCAAGCGGAACTGCAGTAGGGGAAGAGAGATGCCAAGCCACATGAAGACTGGCCAGAAACAGAAGTTCAGGAGAGACAGGATCCTCCCTCCAGAGCCAGCAGGGACAGAAAGCCTTCCCCTAGGGCTGTCACCCTGAATTCAGACTTCTAGCCTCCTAAACTGTGAGAAAATTCATTTGTTTGTTAAAGCCACCCATTCGTGGTATCTCTACTATAGCAGCACTAGAGAACTAAGCCAGCAGAAGATAAGTTTGGAGGGAAATGTGAAGTGCTTTCTTCCAACATGGGAGGATTAGTCAGGGCACAGACGTGACAGGCTTGGATGAGGAGGTCCTGTGTACCAGGAAGCTGTGCCTCAGGTGAAAGGGAAGAGGACTAGGCTGCTGCTGCTGCTGCTGCCATCAAGTCATTCCCACTCTCAGAGACCCCTGTGTGCACAGGGGACCTGCTCCAGGGGCTTTCAAGGCTATGACCTTCTACAAGTAGATCATCAGGCTTGTCATTCAAGGTGCCTCGGGGTGGGTTTAAACTGCCAATCTTTCATCTAGTAGTTCATCTGCACCACCCACGGGCTCCTAGATCAAGCCCCAAGTCTGTCTTTGGAGGGTCACTAAGATTCTGGGTCACAGGCTTCCGTGCAGGAATACTGGCTTCTTTGAGAAGGAAGAGCCACACCAAATGAAGGGGCCCTTCCTTTCACTCTCTGTACTAAGCCTATCTCAGCCCCCTTCAGAGGGCCTGCTGGGCTGTGGATTGAACATGACCTTCTTCAGACCACCCCTTTAAAAGGTAGTATGTCTCCTTCCTTTTCCAAACCGCCTATGGGGCCTGAGGCTTCTCTGAGAACAATAGGGGCACTGAAGGCCAAAGGTGAGAGGAGACTTTTCAGTTAGGGAAGAGGCAAATGGCCAGAAGTCAACTGGCCTGCAATGGCAGATGCATCCAAAAACACGGTCATCACTGCAGTTTTTGATGAGCACACCAGGTGTGTTAGGTACCTTATGAAGCTAGCTGCCAGGGAGTCTCTGATTTATAACTTATTGACAGATGGAAACAGCTACCAAATCCCACCTCTAGTAATTCTGATTAGCCAGGGCTGGTTAGTGGCAGCAAACCTGTAACAAACCACACACTGCATGCCCAGGAACCTTTCTTCTTATATCAGCAAAGCTACCACCAAAAGGCCCACTATCTGTGCTGGGACTGTCAACATAATGCTGGGCCCCTCAAACACTGTCCATTTGGGCAGCATGCCCAGCTACTTAGTTAAGCTGCTTAGTGAAGAGGTCAACTGTCAAGCAGAATGGGGGCTCTGGTTACTTTATCAGATACACTGCTCCACTCTCCCCCATCACACCATCCTTTCTGCTCCCCACTAGCAGGCCTAATTCTAAGTCCTAATTTGCTCTACTGTGGTCAGAGCAGCTTGACTCTAACAAGCACATGGGTTTGGTTTAAATTCCAGGCACTGTAGCAAGAACAGAGTTGAAGACACCTGTGCTGGCTATTGAAACTCTTAGCTTTCAATACCCAGTAGCTCTGATTTCTGTCTGTGAGCTAAAGACTGGCCCCAACCATCTTCTTCCTTCTTGGGTCTAGGATGAATGAATCACTGTCTGCTCAGGGTTCTTCCTGGAAGCTAGGTAAACATATAGAGGGAAGAAGAAGAGGGAAAAGGCCATTAGGGCCAGACTTTTCAAATGGGCTTCCACTCAACTTCAGTAGCATCTGTGTACTGGCTGTGCTTCTGGGATTGGCTCACTGATTTTCTTCACTGCTGGGACCTGCCTGGGCTCCCTGACCATACCTAAGAGCCACCTGACCTCCTCAGTAGTCACAATGCTCTTACCATAGAGCTTCTGGCTCTGAACTTCTCAGCTTCTGGGGAATATTCCCTGTGAAAACACTCCATCAGTTACATAGGTGCACAAGCTTGGACCACAAAGCCATCTCCTTGCAAAGAAGGACTGTTTCCAAAAAGACTGGTGTTGACCTTTATCGTCTCTGCAGATGTGGGAAAGAGCTGGCACTTGGCACTATGGGTTAGCCTGAAAGATGTCATCTCTGTGGCAATTCTGGCTCCCTTTTTGATTCATAGGTATGTTGCTACCCTCTTTGGTCAATGATGTTTGATTATAATCACTGTTTATAGTGGTAGCTATGGTAGCTCCCGCCCAAGGGATAGAGCTGGGGCCTCGTCGAGAGTCCCACACTTGGCCAAAGGACCAGATGTCCCACAATCCCAGCCTGCTTCTCTTCTGATATGAGTTTCTTGATTCTATCACCCTCTGCCCCCTGCCATTGTAGGGCTGATCTATGTAGCCGGAAGTGAGCAAGCATCCCCTCATACCAATCTGATACTTCACACGCAATATGGATATCAGTGGGGGTGTTGGCTGGCTGGCGGTCAGCCAGAGGCACGGCAGCAGTTTGTGAGGAGTGGCGGGTGGGGAGAGCAAAGCAAAGGAGAAAGAGACCTCACTTACTAGGAAGGGTGGGGTGACCAGGCTATCAGCCTCTATAGTAGCTTTGTATACACAGAAGCTGAAGGGCCAGTTGTGATCTTCTGACCTTGCCTAAGAATTCCTTCCCCTGGAGAGAGGAAGTATTTTCGTAGGCCTTTTTGTACTGTGGTGGTGAACTGGTGTGTGTGTGTGTGTGTGTGTGTGTGTGTAAGCAACAGATGCACTTTTGTCCCAAGAGGCTTGTTCCTTCAGTCTTTATGCTTAGAGAGAGTGCTAAGTCTAAGACAACGGGGAAGAAATCAAGAGCAGGATAAAGAGTACAAAATGAGGTGCAGTTGCTTACGCCTAGGACAAAGGCAGACAAACACCTGCTTTAGAGGGAGGGCTGTAATCTTGGCCCAGCTGGCTGGCTGCATCCTGTGCCCTTGGGAATGGGTGTGCCAGGGAGCTGTGTCACACAGGGATAGGCAGCTGCCTACTAAAGAGACAACAAACTCTGTGTTCCTACGTCCCTATTTGTTCTCCCATTTGAAGCCAGAGCCCAATCATAGATTGTTCAAAAGATGGACGTTCTCACAGGTCCACTCTTATTTTCCACTGCATCACTCACCTGACCCAGTCAAATGCATAAACATGATCTAGAGCAGAGGTCCTCAACCTGAGGGGCTGTACCTAAGTAGTTACAAAATTCTATGTATATGCTCTATTTTTCTGTGGAGTGAGTCCACTGCTTTCTTTAAGAATTTTAAAGGGTTTTTTAATCCAAAGAAAGTAATGACCCAGTCTCAGGTAAGAGCTCTGTCTCTGATGTGCCGGGAGGTCTTGGGCATCTAAGCTTCCTTACTTGCACATCATTCACAGTATCCCGGCCTACAGCAAAAAACTGCATAGATGTGAAGATGACTGAGAATTGGGGAAGCTTTAAGCAACTTGGGACAAAGTCACATTCACCTTAATTTACATGGCACCTGGAAAACTCTAGTTTAAGGCTTGGGACCCTTGATAATAACCAAAGCCAAGAAACCAGGAGTAAAGAGACAGGCTGAACTTGTTCTCTCAGACCCACAACACTTGGTCTGTGATGGGACACTGTCTGACGTGTCAAATGCATGTACCAGCTTGCTCATGGAAGAGGCTCCAGTTCTTGGTGGGTAAGAGTCCCCAGGAGCCCAACATGACTTAAGGCTGCTGAGACTCTGTGATGCCAAAGATGACATATGGGGAGAAAAGAGAAAATGGAGGCCAGAGCCAGCTTCATGTTTGGCTGAAGTGTCTGTGACTCACAGCAAGTATGTAGGTTGGGGCTTGCTGTGTGGCCACAATAAACTGGGTTTAGAGAGTCTGCCTCTGTAAGAGCAGATCTCTTTTGGAAGGGAGGGGGCTGTGAGTTAGGTTGGGACAAAGATTACTGGTTGTAGCTGTAAACAAAACAACACTGCTGAGGAAGAATGTCTCAGCAAAACAGGGAAAGAAAAGCTTGTAATGACAGTGTTGGTAAGAGTAAAATTATGGTCCAGAATTCTGTCACTTTTGGGAAAGATGCCTATTAGAGTTCTCTTATGAATTTCCAAGAAAAGAGGAAAAGTCCAGCCTGGTGGACTTTGGGAGAAGTATTTCTGAGGAGACTATAATCTTCAGAATATGGATGTACTGGGGGAGGGGCAGAGTATGACAGACCCAGCACTGGGCTAATGGTGCCCTGGCTGTGGAGGAGACACGCTGTGTTCTGTAAAGGCACAAGTAGAAGTGAAGGATGGTCCTTGGACACAGAGTGGCTGGCAACACACAGCAATCTCCTAGCTCCCAGAACAGCCTGCCTAGGTTAGGGTTAGACAGTAGCCTCTGTTAAGGCGGAACCCATAAAATTCAAGATGGAATAAAAGAGCTGCCTTTGTTGTTGTTAGGTGCTGTCGGGTTGGTTCTAACACACAGCAACCCTATGTACAACAGAACGAAGCACTCCTTGGTCCTGTACCATTCACACAATCGTTGCTACATTTGAGCCCATTTTTGCAGCCACTGTGTCAATCCATCTCATTGAGGGTCTTCCTCCTTTTCCTTGACTCTTTACTTTACCAAGCGTGGTGGCCTCTTCCAGGCTGCCTTTAGAACCATGCAGTGTTTCTCCTAGGCCACTGTCCTAACACAGTAAGACAAGGATGCAATCACCAGACACCTACAAGGCCACAAAAACTAACCAAATTTATAGTCTAGGAAAGACAGCGAAGGTCCCTATGAAAAGGTATCAAGGAGACTCCCAATAGCACACTGTGCTCTGTGATCTGCAGAACACCCCAGGAGAAGACTGTGCAGCAAGTGAAAGCATTAAGATGGCCTGAAAGCAGAAGTGGCATTTAGTCTGCTGGAGCCCTGCGTGCGTCCTACGCAGCAATCAGCCCAATCTGCACTGAAGCACAGAGCCCCACACTCCCTACATGGCTGGGTCTGCAAACTGATGACAAACCTGGCTGGCTCCCAGGGTCTTGAATAAACAGGTGCCTGGACAGACCTCTATCCTCCAAAAAGCTACAGGAATGGGAAGGGGTACCATCAGGACTTAAGAAATAAAAGCTTTGGTTCTTTGTCTCCTTCTACCCCTCACATCAGGACTAGATAATGATCACTTTGATTTTAAATTATGCTTTTCCTTCTGCCTTCACAATGATGAGCTAGAGCCTCAAGCAGAAAGGAAAACAGGCAGGACACAGAGCCAGGCTGTCAGAGATCAGTGGCTTGACAAATTAGGGTTTGAACAATATTCTTCTTCCAATTTTACTTCTTAAGTTAATGTCTGTGGAATTTACAGAAACCTAAGAACACCTGTTGAAGTTTTAAAAAGAATTTTAAAAAGAATCTTTGATATCTATGCTTTTGCCTGCAGGGAAACTTTATTATCACTAGGAAACCAGAGAAGAAAAAAAGAAAAAGAAAAAAAACTGTTTTAGATTCAAGAAGACATAATAACCAAACCAGCCCTTTGAAGATACCTAGAACAGAGAGCTAACCTCACCAACCTTGAGTGACCGGAAAAGGACCCTGTAAGAAGCAGTGCTGAGAACAAGGTACCCTCTATCAGGGTTTCGATCTTACATCTGAGAGACCCCAACTCACTGGTCAGGCCCAGGAATGCTGATGACACCCCTACCCCCACCCCACCCTCCACCCTCGACACCTTGAGCCACTCACTCTGGTCTGCAGATCACCAGATCTCCTTTGTTGGTGCCATAGGCCAGGCCGAGCCCTGGCTCTGGGAGCCAACGGGCAGAGTTGATGCTGACATGTCTCCGCTGGTCGGCAGGCATGGGGTAAAGGACGTTGAAAACTCTCTGGGATGGGGGAGAAAGAGGGAAGAAAAGAGAACGAGAACGGAGAGGGGAACAATCTGTTACCAAGAACAAAATCATTCAGGAGAAACAAAGCCCCTTCTACTGCCTGAAGTAGGTTAACCACAGGAGGGCTGGGAATGGGATGACTCTTGGCAAATGTTTGGGAACTTGGGGTAACAGAGGAGAGGTGGGACCCCCTTGTTTTTGGATTAGAGGTAGGACTCTTTCAAGAAATACTAGGGGCAGGCATGGACTTTTACACAAAGCGTTAGCTGTACTCGCCTTACAGTCTCTCAGCACTTCTAATTTCATTGCTTTTAAGGTAATCCCCTGGAAAGCCCATCCAGAGTCCAGCACTCCAGGAAGGACTGCCCCTAACTTCTCTCTGACCAGACCAACCAGTGAAAGCCAACCTAGGCTGGGAGTCCTGTTACCATGGAAATTAAAGCGCTTCACAGCAATGGGGAATTGGAGGTGATAGGGGGGCGGAAGGGGGTGATAACATCAGAGAACATTTTTAATTCATCTAATTAAAAGCAAAGTTAAAACTGCTATTGTTAAGGAAATCTAAAAGGTGCAGTAAAATATAAGGAGCAGGGCAGAGGGGAATCTTGAACACAGGAGAACACGATTCCTTTCTCGCTTATATAAATCACCCTTAAGTGGATCATTTCTATTTCTCAAAGGAGGAGCTGCTTCTTTCACCATTCCACATCTTCCCAAAGCTATTATTTTCTCAGGGTGTAGTTGAGCTCCGGCCAGGGGTTTGGAAAAACTGCCTCATCAGTCTCTTTGGCCAGTGACTCCCAGGATTTCCAGAAGCAACATCAGTCAGAGATGGAGGCAAGACAGTACAAGAATAAAGGGCATGGGTCAAGAGTTAAGAAGACCTGCGTTTGAGTCCTAGCCACCACCATCTTATAACAACTTCTCTAGACCTCAGAACTTAAAAAGAGACACTCATACCATCAGGAAAATGAAAAGAGACGCGGGACAAAAAACACACGCTCGGCGCAATCTCATAAACGCAACACTATTATTATTATCAGGAGCTGCTCTGGTGGTGTAGTGCCTAAGGCATTTGGCTGCTAACCAGAAGGCTGGCGGTTCAAAGCCACCAGCCACTCCTAGGAAGGAAGACTGGGCAATCTACTTCCGTAGAGATACCACCTCGGAAACCCAAGGAGGGGTCGCTATGAGTTGGATCTGACTCAACAGCGGTATACGTGCATTTTTATTATCAGGAACCTACACCAAGGGCTTCACAAAAGGTCACTGGGACCTTATGAAAGGGACACAAAGCCGAGAATCTATAAACCAGAGTTTGTCACTGTGTTGTTTTTCATTCTAGTCTTACCAGCTTTCAATCTATAAAATAAGAATGAACATTATCTGCCGTTATCTGAGCCCAAGGGTTGATGGAAGGAAAACAACTTAGGGAATGAAACTGTGATTTACAAAGTTGTCCATGGAGGGCTTTAGGGCGGGACAATTAACTTCTCGTTTTCCTGATGAGAGATTCCCCCCATCTTAAAATAAACCGAGTTTATAGCACCTGAATTACACCAAGTGATAAGGAACTCTGGATCCAATGCACTGGGGTTCGTGAGCCCTGAGGATCTATCTGAAAGGCCCTTCCCAGGATAGTCTCTGTCTAGAGTAAAGAAGACAAGCACCAGGCTTTGTGGTGCTGAGACATTCGGTACCTAGGCACCTAACGTCACACTGCCAGGATGGCCCTGCTACAGTCCTGAGGCTGACTCTGGTTTGAGGCATAAGACTGACCTGCTCTGTGCCTGCTGCATGAAGAATCGCCCCTGCCTTCACTGTACCACTCAACTCTAGATGGAAGAATCAGCCAGGGCTCTTTAAATCTCTGGTTTAACTGGGGAGACTATTAAAAAAGAGCCCAGTGGAGTTTATGAATTTCTAACCTAGTCATCTGGAACGTGGTTGCCTGACCTTTGGACAATCTCTTGCTTGGCAGGAGCTCAGAACAAATTCATGGCTCCTGCCTTCCACTTGGCCTCGCTGGTCGACCACCCATGGCAACAACAATATCACTTTTCCCTTTGTGCCTAATCAATCTTTCCCCCTCAAATCAGGGGATGGGATGTGATGGTTTCATCCCCTTTCACAGAGGTTTCTCCTTCCCAGAAGATAAGCAACCCATAGGCTAATATGACTAACCAGCACTTGGCATACACCCAGACAACTGTGGCTGCGTCATTCACTCAGTCTCTCTTCTTCAGATGGTGTGAACGGGGCGCATCCTGGGTTAGGGATGGAGGAGTGTTCATTTCAGTGCACTGGAAAAGGGGAGCCTTTGTTTTAGGTCTCTGGCAGCTCTACATGGGCTTCAGAGAGTCTCCCTAAAATCAGTAATTCAAAACTCCAGGGAACGGTGTAGAAGGGTAAGAAAGTGGTCTTTCAAGAAGAGGGATAATAAGGTTAGTAAACGAGATGCTGAAGACGGTCCTGAATTTCCGAGGGAGGTCTTGAAGAAACGAATAGAAAGGAACTCTTTTCTAGAAATGTTCCAGACCAGGAAAGAAGCAAACAAGCCTCTCAAATGTCACCAATTTACCTTTTATAGTCTGTCACTGCAAAGGGATTAACAAACAAATACTATCAGTTGCTTCTAAGTACGGAAACTTGCTTTATGGACAAAACCCTCAAGAGGTGAATGTGATAAAATGAACCCAGTTCAGGTGGGACAAGGTCACAGAGGGATTGGAAAGAAGCAATTAACCCCTCAAGATACTGCTGCCCCTACACTTCACACCCCCATGGCTGCAGAGTCATGGGGGCATTGATCCGTCCTCTGGCTATGCCCTCCTCCCCCAAGTGCTTAAACAGTGCTGAAAGGGCAGCTCCCAAATGCCCATCTCCTCCAATGTTGGGTATTAGGTTAAATCCTGTTTTGTGGCAGGAATCCAGACAATGCCACATGAAGATCAGCAGCCTCCAGGATCCCTGATAAGCACTTGCTTGCTTATCACAGTAATGTGGGGGTAGGAAGGAGGGAGATGAGGACAAGACGCACAGAGGGGATGAGAGCACAGAGGGTGTGGGATAGGAAGCCATGATTGGCTCCTAGGGTTTTAAGAGGTCAGCTAGTACAGGCTCCTTTATCTCACACATGTTCATAAATGAGGAACGCTCCAAAACTGAACTTATTGCCATTGAGTCAATTTTGACACACAGTGACCAAGGCTGTAAATCTTTAGGGTAGCATACTGTCACATCTTTCTTCCGTGGAGTGGCTGGGGGATTCTCGAACCACTGACCTTTTGGTTAGCAGTCAAATGCTCCAACCACTGAACCACCAGAGCTCCTGAAAGACTCTACAGGAATGAAAAATCTGGCCCATTTTGGGCCACTCCCTTCCCTGGCTGGAGTTTACCACCTGTCAGTGCACCTCACTGAGGGGAGATGCTCCTCACAGTTAGTCCAACCCTAGAGATGAGAGAAAAGCTGGGTAACAAGTTTTCTCGTACTAAGAGATGATTTGGTAGTTTTGCCTACTCCCAACCCATACATGGTTTTGGCCAACAGTTTCTTTCAACCCAGAGACTAGGGCATCTGTGAATTTCCCCCCAGATTTCAATGGGGATGTAAGCCCAGAGATCCTCAGCATGGATAAGAGAGATCTGCAAAAGCGTAAGGGACAGCACTGACCCAAACTTAAAGGCACTCCAGATGTATCTCAAGTAAAGACTTCCTTTACGTTAGTCAGGTGCCCTGAAACTTGCTGCGTGTGAGATGTTAAGGACAAAGCTGGGTGGCCTGCTGGAAATCTCTCTCTCTCTCCCCCTGACAAAACTGTCACACTTCATGAAGCTTTAACACCAATTTCTATTACTCTCGAGCAATCTGTTTCCAGAAAGATCACAGCCTGGGAAACCCTGTGGGGCTGTTCAACTCTATCCTATAGGGTCTGCTATGAGTTGCAATCGACTCATGGCACACAACACCAGAGAAGGATTATCATAACCTGGGGACCCTTTGAGGGGCTAGATACAAAGCCAAGCTGCTGATTCATGTTGGCAGAGTCCTGGTTTCACCTGTCTCATTTGTAGCTGTTCCCTGGTATATGACAAATTGACAAATGCTGACAGCACCATCTCTGTGACCGCCCCCCCCAGCAGACTGTTCTCATTTCTGTCTAACATCTATGGAAGGGAATTAAAATCAACATGCTAGAAGGAACAATGTTTTCAGAGTCAGTGCAGTGCTGAGCACATCAATAGGGCATGAGTCAGGTCACCAAGATCGTCACAGTGCTAAGGGAGTGGGAAAAGATAACCATTTCCCCACTTTTGGGGTCCAAGACAATCTCTTGTACTGCTTGCTCCTCCAGCCCTCAAACGAACTAACAGCAAGAGGGAGCAAAAGCAAACAGTTCCTGGATCAAAACTAAAGGGGTTTTGTTTCTTATTCAAAAGACAGATGTACCCAGAGCAGCTCAGTGGGAAACCTTCCTCTCCAGCCTTTTAATAAGTTCAGAGGAAAAATGTACTGCTGCCCCCAACAAGATGTTTTTTTTTTCTACCTCACGTCAATAAAGCTCAGGCCATCAGTCCAAGCAGCAAACTACATTGCTCAGATCAGCCCAGATAAGAAACCCAAAGAGAAAGCTTTGTGGTTATCTCGTTTACATTTGGAAATCTCATCATACGTAAAGCTGGAACTTCACTGCGGTGCCAAGAGGTCCAGTGCAGTCAATAGATTTCCCTTATTTTATCCAAGACCATGGAAACTGGTTGAAAGAAGCTGGAAACTGAGGCTGGAAGGGTCACTGAAGAAAGTGCAAGCCAAGGGGGTTCTGAGAAAGAAAGGAACTGTGAGAAGAAACGCATCTGGGTTATGACAGGCACTGAGGGAGGCTTAAAGTTTTCAGAGAGGGGCACTAGAAGACAAACAACGCTCAAAGAAGTGGCAGGAGGGTGGATCAGTGGAAAGCAGATATTAAGAAAAAAAAAGCTGACCTTCCTAAGGGGAACAGATGGCTATACATCTTGTCACAAGCTGAGACACGCACACATCCCAGAGCAGGCAGGAGGAAGGCCTATATGGGCATCTTTTCTAGCTGTTGATCTGCTTAGATTCATGACTTATTGGAATTTCTTCATCCCTAAGAAAATGTGATTTTTTTTTTTTTTTTAACTTTTAACTTCTTTCACTGTTTCCAAGTCCTTTATACTCTACTTTAGGGTTTAGAAGGAGCTCCAGTGGTGTAGTGGTTAAGGCATTTGGCTACTAACCAAAAAGGTCAGTGATTTGAACCCACCAGCCACTCTGTGGAAGAGAGGTGAGGCAGTTTGCTTACGTAAAGATGTATAGCCTTGGAAGCCCAATGGAGGTCACTATGACTCAGAACTGATTCCATGGCAATGAGTTTGGTTTGGGATTTAGAGCTCACAGAATTTTGCTGGAATTTTTAAAGTGGTTATTTGTTTTAAAAAGAACCAGAACACCAAGCCATCCAACTTTTCCCTTTCATTCCGTTGAAGCAGGAACAAATCTGCCTTAATCATGCTTGAATAAACCAAAGTTCTCCCAACAGTAAAGAAGAGAAAACAGCTCCTTTTCTTCACTTTTTGGAAATTGTTACCCTTGACTGCTACTGACAATCTGTTGCCTTGAAGTCATTTCTAGCCAGCCTCTTGTGACTTGCTGAGACCTGTAAACTGTATCTTGCTCATCTGCTCCCCAGGGCAGTCAGAGGATCAGTATTTTCTTTTTCAGCCTGTATGATGCTTTCCAAAGCCCATCATCTCCGACCACTGGGATCAAAGCACAGAGGTTACTTCTGTGAAGGGATCTACTTCTGCACTCCGTTAGATAGCAAGGCATTCACTGCTTCTGAAACTCCCAGAAATTCAAACAGCACTTCTTCCTGTTCCCACATCTCTGAGAACACCACCAGTTCTTGAATTTCCTTAGCTTTCTAAATCTTAAAGGAAATGGCCCAATGAGTAGTCTAAGCATTCTAGAGGTTCACCTTGGGGAAGAGTCTTTGGATATATTTGACTGTACCCACAGTTTTTGGAAGAAGGTATATATTTGTCAGGACAGGTGTTACATTAAATACGTTCACCTTCTACGAATGGAAGAGTTGGTTTCCTTCCTGTACAGAAAAAAGCAAATGTTTTACCTTTTACTTTACTACCTAATGGTAATCTCTTGCCACAGTTCAGTGGTGGGACCAGAACCTTGAGAAACTCACTCATATTGGGCAGAACTGTGGAAATGAAGTATATAAGTCTATTTTTGGAAGGATTATTTCTTTAATAGCTTCATTCAATTCCATTTATTGAGTAGTGTGCTAGACCTGCTGATGGGGGGTGGTGGTGGTGAGTGGGGGTGGATGTACATAGGAAGACACAGTACACAGGATTTCAAACACACACTCACTGCACAGATGCTGAGTTGCCTCTGTTTGCCAAGCATAGTGAAGGCTGGGGACCCAGCAGTGAAAAGATCAGACAGGTAGGTAGTCATCTAGCATGTAAACACCAGGAGAACAGGGACCAGTTCCATTTTGTTCACAGCTGTCTTTCCAGAGCAAGAGAACTGGGCACATGGTAGGGGCTCAATAAAAGCTTGCTGAGTAGAAAGAATAAAATGCAGACTAGACTATACTCTACTGAGAGACCATGGATGAAAAAGAAATTGTCATTGTTAGATGAATTTGTCATGGAAAATCTGCCTAAGCTAATGGCTTTGACTGAAATGCTAATGTTATTTTTAATGTTTTATCTTGTCCCCTCCTTTCTCTAACAAATCGCATCAGAGACACCTCTAACTTCTCCTATACCCCCTACCCCCCTCCTACAAAGTTCTGAAGAAAGGAACTTTTTGAGGATAGATGCTTTGTACCACATCTCAGAAGTCAACTTTAAGATAATTGCAGCGGAAGCAGCTTTTAATCAACTGACAGGCAGCTTTAAGAAAATTAATGAGGACAAAATCTTAGGAAGGAGTAAATCATTTATGACAACAAAGCTGTCTCTCTTTTATCCCAAACTTCCCTTGAAGAACTAGTACCCTTCCAGGATACAAAAATAAAATACTTTTATTTTTGGTACTTGCCACCCCCAAGGCCAGACAAGATTAAGAGGAGGCTCAGTTCCCTTAAGATTTCTGGAGAATACTCTGGATTGAATTAGAACTCTAGGTCACTTTTGAAAATCAAGCTTTCAGAATCTAGGAAGAACAGATGATTGGATTTATATCACAGGCTGAATTCAGGGCAAGGAAGGAAGGAGCACAGTGAAGATTACATGTTTAAGAATGGAGCTACAACAGGCCAAAAGAGCCTATGCCAGTGCAGTTATATAATGGTGGCCAGTGCTGACAGATCTGTCCATCCATCCAGACCCAGGATCTAAGCTACAACTGAATTTATGACTAATCTGAGCACTCTGGATACCAAGCCTTTTCTTTGGTTCATTTTAATCAGTTCTCACTAGGCTTGTGAAGATGGCTGTAAAATGGTATGAAAGAAAGAAAGCCTGTCAACTGCTTCTTTATAGCCAGGGTGACACCAATATATCCATTAAAGAATATCCCATCAGACATCTCTCATCCAACAGTGTGTTGGATGATGGGAAGAGCAACTCAAGTAAGGGAAAGGCTTGTAGAGAGAGATAAAGACATTGCTTCTTATTTTTAAAACCAAAGCATCTCTGTATTCTGACACTTAGGCACATAGGTATGATCTCGTAGGAAAGAGCCTGAGAAAAGTCAACTGTGGGCAGGGAAGAATTTTAATACATATCTGAAAAAATCCTCAAAGCATCAGTCCTTAAGGTCCTCAAGACACCATCACCAGCATGATCCAGAAAAGCTTGGGGCACGTGGTACCAACAATTTTTCAACTTCCTGGAATACCTGAAAGATCTCATAATAAGAACCATACAAATAAATCAGGTGAGCTCTCACACACTGTAAGAGACAGGGTGACAGCACAAAGAGGAGGACAAAGCTGTACTGATGGCTGGGCTCTGACTAGGATCCCCATGCGGTCAGACACTGGTCCTCACCTTGGTGCGCGGAAGGTTTGTTAAAGCAGATGGCTGGGCTCCACCCCCAGAGTTTTTGATTCAGCAGGTCTAGGGCCAGGCTGAGAGTTTGCATTTCTAGTAAATTCTCCAGTGATGATGATGTGGTTCCTGGGGGCTATACTTTGAGAACAACTGCCCTAACAGGTTGAAAGTCTGTAAAAAGGGTAAAAATCTGCTTTCCTCCCCTGTTGCCTAGGACCTCCTGAGGATGCTTTTAGATCAAGAGCTTTTAGAGGTCCAGGGCCTAGGAAGCCTGGTTGTACCCTCTAGTGTTCCCCCAAGGGAGAAGGATAGTCCTTACTGAACAGCAATACTCTCTGGGTCAAGAAGGAGAAAGAGAGGAGGCTTGTACGCTTTCTTTCCACTCCCCCACCTCCAGACTAACAGTTTGTCTGGATAACAGCTGCTCAAACCCTTGAATACAGTTTTACCACATTGCCACAAAGAAAAAGCTTTCAATAAAACCGACCCTTAAGTATTTGAGGCTTTGCCTTAAAGTGCACAGTGCTATTTCAGGAGAGAGGGAAGCAAAATGGCTTTCTGGCCTAGAGCTTCTTCCCTATCCAGCTCAAATGACAGTGTCCTTGTCTATCACTTTTTGCCAATAAGATGACCAGATAGAAAAAGCAAATCAGCATTGGTGAGATTCAAGCTTCTAGTGCCTCTGGGATCTGCAGGGATTATGCAATGCAGACACTTTTCTGTTCTTATTAAACCACTTATCTGCCTAAAATTCCTCTACCAGGGTGGGGGTGGGGAGGTTGGAAGGCACATCCATGTACCTGGAAGAAAAAGTATACACCTGTGTTGAAAGTATTCATCTTTATTCTTGCCTTCTAGTTCAAAATGTTCTAGCATCCCCCCTCCTCCCACCAAATGCTAACTTTTGGCCCAATCCTGGATATAATAGCACCTATTGCTGACAGAAACTGGAAGAACAGTTTGGTATGATGACTATTTCTGGTTTCATTAGGAATTCTATATTTTTGTTGTTATGCTTTCACTTGGTTACAACCAAAGTTATTATAATGTGCAAGTTGCCACTATTTTAGAAGATTAATTGCAGTCTTCTGTTACAATATTGTGCCTTGTTCCAATTAGAAAATGAAGCAGAGAGGGAACACAGGAAGTTCAGTGTTTGAAGAATTCAGCAAAACTTCAGCTCAGCAATCTCTAAAAGCCTAACTTAAATACAAAACAAAAAATTAACAAAAAAGCCCTTACTGGCTCAAGTATAAGGGAGTCAGACAGACAGAGAGTAAGTCTCTGAGTCACAGTGAGTAGCATATCCAGGCTGGAAGAGTCTAGAATGGACAGAGGGAAGGGAAAGAGAAAATATGTGCCCAGTCTTATTTTTTCTGATTTGCCAATCCTATTAAAATTGGGTGGACTGCGGCTGGCCTCAGTAAGCAGAGAAGGAAAATATCAAAAGGAGCCTAGAGTCTAGACACAAGGACAAAACTTAAAATGACTCAACCCAGGGAAGAACAGAACCCAGCATATACAGGTATCCAAGGGAAAGACCTGGAAAGCAGCAATAGCTGAAGAAAGATGGGAGGTGAACCACAGACAGCCAAAAAGCTAAGAGTTTGGTAGGGAATAGAACACAAAAGCTACTGTGCCTGCAACAAAACTAGCAAAACCATGATGATAAGTAAACCTGAGACTGAGACTCTGCCTTGCTGATGAGGCTGGGGGCAGAAACCTAAAATGAAGGAAAGTAGTCGTTAAGAATGGTGGTTCTCAAACTCAAGTGCTAAGCAGACTCATCTGGAAAGCTTGTTTTAAAAATACAAATACCTGGGACCCTCTTGTCCCCATTCCCACTGTGATGTTAGGTCTGAAGTATTATCTGTATTTTAACAAGGATCCCACTTAATTCTAATGCAGGTTGGCCAAGGACCATAGTTTGAGAAGCACCGATCCAGAGGTCTGAGGAACTGCTTAGCATAAGTATGCCAAGGCTAACAGCAATTCATTTTCAGAAGAGTTCTCATATGGGATTGTGTAAAGGATTATCTCTTGGGGAGAGATGTCAATTAGTGGGAATTAAAAATAAGATAAATCAATGCTCTGGAGAATGTTCTCTGGGAATGTCCAACAAGTTCATCATTCTGATTATTACTATAGTGAATACCAAGAGGTAACACCATGTTGTTGTTGTTGTTAAGTGCCGTCGAGTCGTTTCCGACTCATAGCGACCCCATGCACAGCAGAACGAAACACTGCCCGATTCCGCACCAGCCCCACAATCCCTGCTATACTCGAGCCCATCATCGCAGCCACTGTATCAATCCAT
>NW_006921752.1:4769613-4785192 GCF_000298275.1 Orycteropus afer afer
CGGTAGGGTAACAAGGGAACGTGTTCAGTGCAGATCAGTGAGTAAGCACAAGCCCGCCTTGTTTCAGTGCCTATGCTTAAACTGCCCCCTGGCTGACCATAGAGAACACCATAGAGAAGGGGAATTCTGGGTAAAGAAGCTCTGAGACACTCCCACTACCCACAAAAGCACTTCTTCAAGGACAGAGCTCAACATTACTGATGGAGACACCCATCTACACTTA
This sequence comes from Orycteropus afer afer, assembly GCF_000298275.1. Classification (NCBI taxonomy): domain Eukaryota; kingdom Metazoa; phylum Chordata; class Mammalia; order Tubulidentata; family Orycteropodidae; genus Orycteropus; species Orycteropus afer. The sequence goes on from NW_006921752.1 coordinate 4,769,837, forward strand.
CCTGCGCAAAGAGAGATGCTCTACTGTCCCATTAAACCCTCACCCCCTGCTCTCAGATAAAAATTCATTTCTTGCCTTAAATCCAAAAAAGGCTGGTGTCTTCCCTTCCACCAGTGACTGAATTCAGGGACATTTGCTGAATGTTTTGGCGCCTTGGATGTTAGGGGCAACCAAGACCTAGAAAACCAGAAACCTTTCTATATAGGGGTTTAAAGTCAGACTAGGTGGACAGCAGATTGAGCAAAACCTTGTTGAGATGCCTTGATCCTGTTAGGTAAGAGGCAACCCTTTCCAAACAGGAACATTCTAGTTACTACAGTTCTCGCTTGTAAGCAGCAGATGGTAGCTACTAAGAATGCAAAAAGCCTCATTGGAAGGCCTGAGAAACAGTGCTTGTCATGAGGCTCTAGGCAGCTGGCTACTTTCTCTGAGCCCCTTAGCAGGACAGCAGTGGACTAAGTCGATTACCACATATTCTCAGCAGACTTCTCCGACTGCATTCCTGCACTAACAGCCACATATGCGACAATAAGGTCTTAGCATCTTGGCTTCCTTTCTGTAGCTGTTTCCCCTTAGCCAGAGGTTTCTGGTTACTTATGGAAAATAGGAACCTTGCTAGGAGGGAGGACAGGCAGGCCATCCCCAGGAGTTGGGCAGAAGCCCTGGCTTCCAGAAGAGGCTGGAGATGTCCATTAGTATTGCCAACATCAGATCCTGTCTCTTAAAGATTATAAACAATTATTTTATAATTAGGCAGGAAGGGTTAGAAGAACAGCTATTGGGACCAGGGTTTCTAGGTGGTGGAAAGCAGACACCAGGTACTTTATCATCGAAATCTACTTAAGATCAAGTAAAAGAAGACTGTTTTAACTAAAACTCAACCTCCATACTCAAATATCTACATAAGAAAACAGGCTTGATGAATTCCCCACTAAGTCTTCTTCTAGTCACTCAATGTCAGATATTTCCAGAGTCATACAGCATTCAAGAATCAGACCATTCCTTTCACTAAAATGTCAAGAGCAGAGGATTCTTTGTTTCTGCCCCTTTCAGAGGCTCAGCGAGACAGAGGCCACCCATCACTGATTCTGCTAATGACTACCTACAAATGCTGAGGACACTTTTCTTGAGATTTTAATTTATCCAGTTTGTACTAGATATCAGCTTCCCTATTAGGTACTAGAATTTCATAAAGATAAAACAGACACAGTGCCTGTCTCAAGGAACTCACAGTCCAGGAGAGGAGGCCGACGTGGAAACAAGTAATTGCAGCAGGGTGTGACAAGTGTTTAGCATGTACCAGGTATAGTGGTAGCACAAAGAAGGAGCGATCAATTCCGTTAAGGAAGGTTTCACACAAGGGGGAGAGCTTGACAGGCAGTTGGGGACGGGGGAGAGAGGGGCATTCCAGGTAAAGGCACCCTGGCATGAAAGAGCCTTGTCAAATTCAGGGAGCTTGGAAAGTGGTTCACTGTAGCTGGATGGAGGGTACCTGTGGGAGACAGGAGGGAGAAGAAGCAGGAGAGGCAAAAGCAGACGTCATCAAGCCACCCACTTCCTATCACTTTGCATATAATGGATCTCATTTCTAGATTTTTCTTTAAAACAATTCTTTCCCATTCAGGCATTCAACAAGCATCCACATGCACAGCACTAAATGAGGTACCACCGGGAATATGCCCCTAAGGAGTTTCTACTGAACCTAATTGGGTAGATTAAACATACACACAACACAACTAAAGAAAACACAAAGGAACATATAAACAAGTGCATAAAACTATAAATGGCACAGGCTGCACAAAGTACTAAGGGAATTCACAGGTTCTTAGCTTGAGACAGAGCTTAAATACCATCTAATTAGAGGCTGTTCAAATGTTCAACTCCCCTTGACAAAATCCTGGCCAAATGAGCCCCCACGGGATGTGGAAAGCTCAGTCAGGCACGCTAGTCTGACTGAGTCCAGAAAGCCGCTAACTACACAAAGCCCAGAAGGCTTTTATGGCAATATGAGAAAGGTACTCCTCAGACAAGAGAGGATCTTAAACAGGACCTTTTCTCTGCTGGTGAAATAGATAGGCCGATTAAGAGCCCAGCAGCTGCCCAAAGCCATCATCTTCTATCATGATTACAACCCACAGGAAAGAACATTGCATGGAATACTATCTTTTTATGGCTTGCAGCCTCAAAAAAAAAAAAGAAGAAGAAGAAGAAGAAAAAGGGGAGAGAGGGTTTTAAATAATAAAATATCTCATAGAGTCCCTTGTGTACCTCTAGAACACAGGATTCATGCTGAGGTAAGGAAGTGTCTAGTTTATTCTTTATCCAAGGACACTCTAAGGCCTCGGGGAAGCCCTTGCCATTTACCAGTCTAGAGCTTCACAAAATGAAGCCTGTCGATCACAGACGGGCTGGACTGGAGTCCTTTCTTCCTCCTGAGACCATGATATTCTGCTATTGGCTGAGAGATCACACCGGTGCCCTTCATTGCCCTGCCAAGCCTAGGAGAGTCACCATACAGCAGAGACACAAGCGGTGGCACTCACCCTCATGGAGGTCTCACCACCATGGGCCTGCTGCAGCCTGAAGACCTGGGCCACCATGTGCTCTGTGGAGGGGTGCAAGAGGATCCTTCTCGAGGCTAAGCCCACCATTACATATCGGCCCATTGGGGACAGGCTTACAGAAATGGCGTTGGGACCTGAGGGCCAAAAGAACAGAGACACATTTTCCAGAGTTCTTGTCATTTCTAGGAAACGACTTTTAGTCTTTTCTCTTTTCCTCCAGTTTTCATATTCTGGTCATCCTAGGGTTACCTCATAGGACTGTAGTGAGGAGTACCATGGGAAGGTATATAATGCACTGAGTACAGTGTTTGGCTTAGAGAAAGTATTTAATAAATGTTAACCACTGTTACCATATAATCACATTTTTAAAAAATGGTACCATACTGTAAATGCTATTTTGAAATCTACTTTTTTCACTTAATATATTATGAACACTTTCTATCATTAAATATTCTTCTACAAAAACGTTTTAAGGGCCAAATGGTATTCTACCCTACGACTGAACCATGACTTAATTAAGCAATTCTTTGCAGTTTGACCTTTCTCTCTATTAATGAATAACGGTATTGTGAACATCCTTGTATGCAAATCTTTGTACAGTTTTATGATCAATGTCTTAGAAGTAAGATTACTAGATTAGAAAGCACATATTTTGGGGGCTTTTAATACACAGTGCCAGGCTGCCTTGAAGTGTATGAGTGTGCCCATTTTCCTAAGCCTGTGACCAAAGCTCCTCCCTTATTCCTGGCCATCATATCAGGAGGTGGCTGGTGATGCAATGGTGGTAGGAAGAACCCTTATTCTGAGATTCTTTTCCAGTGCCACCAGCCAGGACTCCTGCAGAATAGTCTTCCTCTGGTCTGTGTCCCCTGAAGCCAGGCAGTACATGACCACGAATCCCACCATGCCTCACCTAGGAATGCCCATGCCAATGCACCAGCATCCCTTGATCTCTATGTTGGGGTTCCTATCCCTTACCAAATCGTTTGGTATAGAGCATTTCACCCAGGTTATGGGGAGCCAGGGAGTACACTGCCAGGATGCCTTCATCAGGAAAGCCCCTTTGGCTGCTAGGGATGAATGCTGCCAGAAGCTGGCCATCTGCAGAAATGTCACAGCTGGCATCATTGTAGATCTTGCAGTTCTGCACCAGCACATTCACAGAGGCTGCAAAGACAGAGAAAGAAAAGAGGATAAGAAAGTGCAATATTGATATTATGAGAAATTCTGGAGCCAAGAAATTCTGAGGCCTCCTCCGGAGCCTGAACCTTTTTCTCAAGAAATGCCGAAGGCTGCACTGTCAATCAAACTAAAACATCATGCAACGAGAAACACAAGAGGAGGGAAAGATATGTCTTCTCAGGCATACAGGGTGAACATTTGTATCAGGTAGATACACTTCTTAGAACGATCACTCATGGGAGAACAGAAGGGCAGTATTTGCACAGAGACATAGCTCAGGGGGCAGGAATACATGGTAAAGAAGGACACAGGGAAGAGGTAACTCCAGGGAAGAAAGCTATCACAATGTGGGGTATTGTAATCAATGTCATGAAATAAAACGTGTATCAACTGCTGTACGGAAAATGAATTTGCTCTGTAAACTTTCACCCAAATCATAATAAAAAAATATTAAAAAAAAAAAAGATATGTCTCCTGTACCACTTCAATAGGAAACTATAACCAAAGTTCGCACTTAGAAAACATCATTTGAGAGATTAGAAAAGGAAAAAGTTATCAAAATTGTTCCTGAAGAGCTACTCAACAGCTGTTATTGCCCAAAAGATCAAAACAAAGATGAATGAAATGCAAACCCACTGATTCCAAGAAAAAGGTGACACAAGTAGAACTTCCTTGATGCGGGAATCCTACTCTGTATCTTCTATGTGACTTTGGAGAAGGAAGTCATTTCACAAATTTGTGTCTTCCTTTCACAGTTAAGAGAACTGGAAAATGTGGAGACTTCCCTCTTCTGAACATCTCCTTCCTAACCCTAATCCCTACTCCACAAAGCCCAGCCCTAGCTGGATGGCTGGGTTCTTTCCATTTCTCACTATGCTGTTTGCTTTATCCATTTCTTAAGCCAATGTCCACAGGCAGCCCCAGTCTGCATTTAGCAGTTACTGGGAATAAAACAATGAGTCAGCCAGGTGGCAAGCTCAGTACAAAGGAAAGGGGGACTCGGGGCAAAAGACTATTGGTGGGGAGAATCTACTCCACATGGTGGGACTAATGAGATACTAGCCAGCACTGGGGCTGTGCCTGCGTGGCCCATCTTAGTTTTCATCTGAGTCCCTCTCCAAGACCCGTTGTGCACTTCCCTGCCAGGAGGAAGTGGTTTACTCTTAATGTGAATCTGGAACAAGAGGGCCCACAGCATGGGCACAGGCAGAACAGCACAACACATTCAAAAAGACCAACCTCTGGGCCTCATACGCTGTTGACTGTTGACGCTCTCTCTTAACTGAAAGAGATGACTTAGATGCACATTGCCAGAGTTGTGGTTAAATACACACACACACACACACACACACTCAATTGCCTTCCCTGATTCCAAGTGATCTACCTCAGAAAGCCAAAAGACAGAACTTGGGATGTTAAAGGCAAGTTTATGCAAGAAATCACCTTAAGAAAACAAAACAAAGGATTGCTTTTGGGTAGGAGGCTTCTAGGGTTGGAGAGTTAGAGTGATGAATGAAAACTCTATATTCACTACTCATTTCCCTGTGTGTTGCTAATGAAGCCACAGGGATGACAGAGCAGATCAAAAAAGACAGCAGAACACATTGATTGGGCTGTTGTGCCAACTCTGGAGGGCTAACACCTACAGCACCATCATGCATAACACTGAGGAGGGACCACAAGGATGGCTCTGTTTGCTAACGAATAAAATAATGACATGCAAATACTCACTGCTATCACCATTAGGCCTCAGTACTGCTCAACTTCCAACCCACCATCTGCTCTAGTCTGCATGACTAGATTTATCTAGTTAGCCCTGAACCATCTGGTTTTTATTCTAGGTCCCAAGCCTTTACCAAAAAACCAAACCAAACCAACAAACAAAAAAAGACATTCATCTCTTCTTCTTTCCCTGAATTAACACGTGATTCCAGGTGGGGATATAAAACCAGAGGAATTAGTATGGAACTTCAGGAGTGAGCCCATTTTTGTTTCCACCTTCAAAGTTGGCACAACCCTCAGAAAGATAAAAGAAACTGACAATTTTATACTGTAACCACCAAAGGCAAGGGGAGAAAGTAATCATAAATTTTCAGTAGGACATGAAAGTAAGTAGAGAAGGAGATGGGACTCTGTAGAGTTTAAGACTGTTTTTATCTATATTTAACATTTCAAAAAAGAATACTGGATATTCTATTAAATACTTTGCTGTTACCTAGATCTAGCTCATGTGTGTTAACATGTAATACAGTAAAGAATGAGTCTCTAAAGACAGCCCCCCCAACATCAAGAAAGCATTTAACCACTTACTGCCCTAATAATTTCTAAAGGGGGTGGGGGTGGCAGATTGGGAAAAGAGTACAAGTAAAATTTTCCTTCTGGATAGTTTGGCACAAAAAAAATGAAAACGTTGTGAGACAACTTCAACAAGAACTGGCTGATAGCCTCAACAAGCTCTCTATAGTACAGTCTTCGCTGGCAGGTAACACATATTAGCACATGATTTTAGAAGATGAGACACAGGATTTAAAGAAGAAATTAGATCAAATCAGGTGTCAGTTGGAAGACGCACAGGTTCGACATACAACAGAGGCAGTACAATGTGCTGAGAAGATGCAAGAAAATTTGAAAAAGTCTAATTTAAAGCTGTATAGAAAATAACTTGAGTATTTATAAAACAAATAAGCAATGTATTATATCAGTTATTATAATGAACGACAACAAAAAATCAAACCCACTGCTGTTGAGTCAATTCTGACTCATAGTGATCTTGTAGGACACAGCAGAACTGCCCCATAAGGTTTCCAAGGCTGTAATCTTTACAGAAGCAAACCATTACATCTTTCTCCCACACAGCGAGTGGCTAGTGGGTTCGAATCAATGAACTATGGGTTAGCAGCTGAGTGCTTAACCACTGTGCCACCATGGCTCCTAGTTTGACTCTGTGCCCCTTAAAAATACTGGGCATACAGACAACAAGCATTTTGTCAGCCTCAAATCCAAACCACCATGTTTGTGTCTATATTATAATGATTCCAAGTCAATGGGCATCTCCCAAACTTTGCCCCACCCTCCAATTTCGCTCAGAGAGTGTTGTGCAAATGAAAAGGAAATGCTGGGAATTATACCAGAGCTTCTCCAGCAGCATGCTCAGTTCCAGAAATCTTGCAGCCAGTGATCTGGGATCTCAATTCCACCCTAATGAAGGGCATGTGGTAGGCATAGAGAGATCCACTAGGTAGAGTTTTGAGATCATGTGTTTACAATTTCATTTTTATTTCAAAGTTCCAATTAGCAACTTACATTTGTTGCTCATTGTTTATTAATTTCCCATGTGGAACAGAAATGCTCACTTACAATGGTGAGTGGTCACTGTTTCAATTCACTTGTGTGGCTGACATTTTGATGAGTTGGTTTATACAAAGGGAGATTTCTTGGATTTATGTGTTTTCTTGGACTGCAGGAAAGCAATGTATTAATGGGCAAGGGCAATTCATTCTTTTTGGATCCAACAATAATATAAGCAGAGAAAAAGGTAAAATGAAATACAGCTAAGACACTGTGGCAATCCACACACCATTGGAAATCTTTGTTCTGCTCCAAGACTTAGCATAGAGGTTCTCAAACTTTAGCAGACATCAAGATCACCTGGGCAGCTTATGAAAACACAGAGTGCTGGGTGAGGCCTGAGAATTTACATTTCCAGGTGTTGCTGATGCCTTGTCCAACAGGCCCTGGTCCCTGAGCTGTGGCTTCAGCAACTGCCCTGCACTTCAAAGCAAAACAAAACATGGGCAAAGATGATGGGGACAGCTAGCTGGGCAGCTAAGAATGAAAAGGCAGGCTAAGAAATAAAGGATTTTCAAATCAAAACTGCTTACAAGCTTCAGGGCAGCTCCAGGGGGAGAAAAAAGATGCAGGAGACAGCAGGAAGCCATGTTCCAGACTCTGCAATGTAATCTCCTCCTAATTATAAATGATTTCCAAGTGAAAATGCCCTCGCAAGGAATGGGAGGGGTTAGAAATACTGATGCCTGGAGAAGCAGATGGCTCTGCCTTCCTATCAGCTCCATAAATTATAAACAAACACCTTGTACAAAGATCGATGTGTAGCCTGTTGCTGGCTGGCCAAATGAGACCATGGGAGTGATTAGCAATTGCAGTGCTTCTGCAAATGTATTAGATGCAGATCTGGAAAACCCAAAGGGGTTTAAATCAGCAGGAAAATTTCCTCCTGGCTCTATGTGGGCCCCTCAGATTTCAGAGTAAGACCTCCTGCACAGAACTCCAGATGACACTGTAAACACTCCCCGAAGACCCCAGTCACTACATCCTGAGGCAGTGGCTTGCCCCATACCACTCACCCACTAGGTCTTAAGGCCTGTTCTGGCAGGACACCATGATGACTACTGCCACTCACTGAAAAAGTTTATTCTTCAAAATCACAGTGAATCTAATAAGCTACTTTTTTTTTTTTTTTTTCCATGAAAAGGGTTTCAAAAGTAGGTATGCCTATCTATGGGCCTTATTAACACACTTCTGAACTCTTTAGAGAGAATAATTCATTCTGTACTCAAAGTGAGAGAAACAGGTGGCAAGTATCCTTAGCCTAACTGCAGAAAGGGATCACATGCAATTCAGGTAAGTCAGATGACCAGCAACATGGCGGTTACTGAATCCATGAGTAAAGCTCAGGGCCCGTGGTTCCCAGGTGCGGCCTGAACTAAAGTCAGAGGCTCTCCTCTGCTAGAAAGCAGGCAACTTACAGAAATGAATCCTATGTCAAAACAGATTCCCAACTTATTCTGCTGACAAGAGAATCTATTAAACTCTAACTAGACTTTATTCAAACCAATCAGGAAACACTAAGTGCTAGTGACAGGAACCTCGGGTAAAAGTGACTGTCATTCTAGGTGGCAGCTTCTTGGAAAAGAACATTGGCTATTATCTGGTATGTTCCTTGGAATGCAGATTTCTCCCAAGGCCAAAACTCTAATAGGGTAGTTAAAAACCACAGAAATCTAATAATACAAATGACTTAAATGAGGGAGAAAGGTAAGCCCTAACCAACTGGGTTCAGCTGGCTGCACATACGCTTTCTGATCTTATGAAACAAGATCCATGTTCAAGAGATGGAACAAAGAACATAGAACAACAAATACAAAGGAGAATGACAGGAAACTATAGTCAGATTGAGTTGAGGCTTATCAGAAAATATTACAGACAACCAAAAACCCCTTCTAAGCTATGCCAGCAGCAGATCCAGTGCCTGTATTCTTTTGGATTTGTTTTTGTTCTTATTTTTCTATCAAGGAAAATGATCTCCAACTGGGTAGAAACAGCATGCTTAAGAGGGATAAGAACCCATTACAGATAAGGCAACATGTTAAGAGAGCTACAGCTCCTTTCAAGGAATACCACTCTCCAGAGCATGAAAATATGCACAAGCAGTCCAAGGCAGGAATGAGACCAATTCTAATGGTGGCTTTAAAAATTTTATTTTTCATTTTTAAAATTGTGATTTGGGTGAAAGTTTACAGAGCAAATTGGTTTTCCATTCAATAACTCATACATATTTTTGTTTTGTGACAATCACTGTAATCCCCATAACGTAACAGCACTCTCCCCACTTCCTCCCTGTTTACCGTTTCCCTTTGTCCTTCTTTCCTATCCCTTCCTGCCTTCTGAGCTTGATCCCTGGGCAAGTGCTGCCCCTCTGCCCTTTTTATTGTGATTTGGGTGACATTTTACAGAGCAGATTTGTCTTCCATTCAACAGGTCATACACTTTTTGTTTCATGAAACTAAACACTGCCCTTTTGATCTCATATGGTTGATTTCTATTACAAGTGCATACCTTGCTGGTATTATTGTTCCCCATATAGGCTTGTCTATCGTTTGGCTAAAAGTTGAACCATGGGAGTGAGTTCAGTTCCAGGCTTAAGGGCCACAGACTCAGGGGTTCCATCAGTCTCTATCAAACCAGTAAGCTTGGTCTTTTTTATGATTTTGAGTTTTGTTCTACATTTTTCTCCCATTCTATCCAGGACTTCTCACTGTGATCCCTTTCACCACAGTCAGCAGTGGTAGCTAGGTACCATCTCATTGTTCTGGTGTTAGGATTGTGGACACTAGGGTTGACATGCTTCATTAGTCCGTTGGACTAATTATTATTTCCTTGCATCTTTTTTTCTTCACATTCCTTTGCTCCAAACAGGGAGAGACCAAAAAATAGTTGCACCTTACATAGCTACTCACAAGCTTTTAAAACCCCAGTTACTACTTACCAAAGTAGGATATTCAACACTATCTTTGTAGACTGTTATGCCAATTGACCTTAGTGTTCCCCAAAACTATGGTCCTGAGCCCTCAAACCCAGTGACTCATTTCCTCAAGATATTTGGTTATGGCTGAGAAGTTGTAAGTTTGCTCCCTGTACGATCAACTATATTCATGGATCTATTTGCAGCACATATAAATACACAGGTAGAAATATCCTCTGTCAAACCTATTTATATTTGTGGTTATAGTCCCATTTGCTTTCCCACCCTGTTTAGCTTGAACCTCTATTCTATCCACTTGAAGATTATTGTTACTATAAGGCTTATGTACATTATAATATTTACTTTTGTTGCCTTTAACTCTTGTGTTCCTCCCACTGTCTTCCTCTGCCTTGAACATTTTGTGCTGACCTCCCCCTTAATCCAAATTGCCTTTCCCTTCACTCAAATTAATACAGTCCACCTTTAGTTAGTGATTTGTCTCTAAGAATTTGTAGGTAAGTAAGAACAGGTGCATATGGTTCTTATTAAGCTTTACTTTAGTATAAGGAGGAGGAGCTCTGGTAGCACAGTGCCTAAGGTATCTGAGTTAACCAGAAGGTTGGTGGTTCAAAACCACCAGCCTCTCTCTGTGGAAGGAAGATGAGATAATCTACTTCTGTAAAGATACACTACTAACCCAGTGGGGGGTAACCATGAGTTGGAATCAGCTCAATGGCAGTGGGTATAGGTGTTTTTGATTTTAGCACAAGAAGGAGCTCTCGGCATGCCATGGTGAAAACATTCAGCTGCTGCCATAAAGCTTTACAGCTTTGGAAACCCTATGAGGCAGTTCTAATCTGTCCTATAGGTTGCTAAGAGTGGAATCAACTTGATGACAGTGGGGGGGGGGGTAGGGTTAGGGCAAGAAAGAAGCCCTGGTGGTACAATGGTTAACACACTCAGCTAACGACCAAAAAGTCAGCCGTTTGAACCCACCAGCCACTCTGCAGGGGAAAGATGTGGCAGTACACTTCTGTAAAGCCTTGGAAACCATATGAGGCAGTTCTACTCTGTCCTACCTATCAGGTTGCTATGAGTCGGTATCCGCTCAAAGGCAGTGAGTGGGTGCAAGAAAAGGCTCAAAGCCTTTTCAATGATTTAACAGTTGCACATACAGCAAGTGAAGGTGATTGTGATGAAGAATTCATTGTGAGCAGCGGTTGGTTCAATAGTTTCAAAGTGAAGGCAAATTTACATAATGTTAAAGAGTAAGTAGGAATTTTCCATGAAATTGTACATCTGTAACCCCAGGACTGCCTGTATCCCAGGGTACTAAAAACGTGGGCAGATGTGACTTCAGAATTATGACTATTTTCTCAAAACATCATGGTGCAATCTCCAAGAACCATAAATGATGACAAAAATAGCTAACATTTATCAAACAATTTACTACAGCAAATGTCAGGGACTGTTCAGAGTGCTTGACATGTATCAACTCATTTACTCTTCATAACTATCCTGTGAGATTAGATGATAGACTCTCCATTTCATAGGCAAGGAAACTAAGGTGTACAGAGATTAAGTAACCAACATCACACTGCTACAGGTGGCTGAGCTGGAATCTGAAAGGACAGTGTTGCTCAAGAGATGATGCACTTAACCATTATAAGACCGTTGACAGAATTAAAGAACTACCTCTCTGTTTTTGTTACCTAGTGCCGCTCTGACAGGAATATACCACAAATGGGATGGCTTGAACAAACAGGAGTTTATTCTCTCACAGTTTGGAGGCTTTAAGTTCGAGTTGAAAGTGCCAGGTTCTAGGGGCTGGGTGAAAGCCCCTCAACCTTGGGCTTCAGCTCTGCCTCCTGTTCCTAGCCCACTGAAGTTAGAGGCTTTTCTTCACTCAGACAGCTGCTGAGACTAACAAGCCCAAGGTTGACAAGTAAAAAGGCACAGTCCCGATGTTACCAAACCACACGGCAGGCCATTAATTCAAGTCCACTGAAAGTCCCAAGGTTGGCAGAGCATGGCAGGCTACTGAAAGGTATACTCAGCAACATGCAGGGTTCAAGTGTGCCATAAGCTAGAGACTGTTCCCCAAAGCTTCTCCTTATATACAGGAAGCAGACCACATCCCTAAGGCAGCTACTCAACTGGTACTCACCATGGAGTTGATTACCAGTCTCATCATGGAGAACACTACATCCAGCTGCCCAGCCACTCAAACAGGCCCAGCCAAGTTGACACACAAACTTAACTACCACACTCTCCTTATGCTTGCAAAAAAAAAAAAAAAAATCAAGACCAGACTTATAAAGGATAAAAAGTATAAGTAATTCAAATACTATTTAAAAGAAAAATTCTTACATTTATAACACAAGCATAACATTTATACCAAAACTCAGAGGTTTTATAAAAAAGAAGAGCACAGATCCATCTTACTTATGAATATCAATGGAAAAATTATAAGCAAATTTACCAAGCAAAATTAAAAGAATTTCAACTTCCATTATTGATAATAAAAAAAAACCTCTCAATAAAAAAGGAATCAATAGACATTCCTTAAAATGATAAACTAGTTCTAGCTCAATCCAAAAGCCATCAATATGCTTAATGGGAAAAAGCTGGATGGACGTTTTTTCACAAAAGTTAGGAACACGATGACGATGCCCACTATCACTATTTTTGACATTATTCTGATGGTTAATAGTCTATGCATTTACATAAGAGGATGAGACCCACAGGGGTGAAAAGAGGAATGGAGGAAGTAAAATTATCACTATTTCCAGATGACTTATCTAGAAAATCCATGAGATTTAACTGAATATTGACTATAATTAGTACAGAAATTGAGTAAGATAGTAAGATTAAAAAAAAAAAAAAATCACAAAAGAAATTAAGAAAGGTATACAATCTATATGGAGAAAACTCAAAAACATTCCTAAGAACACAAGAGATGAAGATCAGAGCTCTCAGTATGGGATAAGCAAAGCATTAATGAAGAGCAAGAACAAGGTGGGTGGTCTTCATTTCCTGATCTCAGAATCTACTATATAGCCACAGTAGTCAGAATAGCTTGGTACTGGTACCATGACAGACACATGGATCACTGGAACAGAATGGAGAACTCAGAAATAGATCCATTCATCTATGGTCAGCTGATCTTTGACAAAGGGCCGAAACTCAGTAAAACTGGGATGAGATTGTCTCTTTAACAAACAGTGCTGGCAAAACTGGATATCCATTTGCAGAAAAATGGATCAAGATTCATACCTTACACCATAAACAAAAACTAACTCCACGTGGATCAAAGACTTAAGTGTAAACCCCAAAGCTATAAAGTTCATTAGAAAAAAAAAAAAAAAAAAAAACTGGGACAAACTTAGGAGCCTTAATATATGGATTTAATAGATTATCAAACAAGTAAAAATGCACAAACAGCATAAGACAAACTAGATGACTGGGACCTTCTAAAAATTAAATTCTTATGCACATCAAAAGACCTCTCCAAAAGAGTAAAGAGAGAACCTACAGATTGGGAAAAAATACTCAGCATGACAAGGGACTTATCTCTAAAATGTATAGAAAACATATTTCAACATCAAAAAGACAAACAATCCAATTAAAAAATGGGTGTAAGACATGGACACTTCTCCAAAGAAGATATTAAGGCAGCCAACAAACACATGAAGAAGTTTTGCAATCATTAACCATTGTTGTTGTTAGGTGCCGTCGAGTTGTCTCAGACTCACAGCAACCATATGTACAACAGAACGAAACACTACCTGGTCCTGTGCCAGCCTCATGATCCCTGCTGTACCTAAACCTATTGTTACAGCCATCATGTTAATCCACCTGCTGAGGAGGGCCTTCCCCTTTTTTGTTGACCATCCAGTTTATCAAGCATGACATCCTTCTCCAGGGAATGGTCCCTTCTGACAACGACCAAAGTAGGTCAAACAAAGTCTGGCCATTCTTGCCTCCAAGCCGGCTGCACTTTCTCCAGGACAGATTTATTAGTTCTTTTAGCAGTCTATAGTATTTTTGGTATTCTTCACCAACACCACAACTCAAAATCATCAACTCTTCTTTGGTCTTCCTTATTCATTGCCAGCATATGAGGCAAATGAAAATAATATGGCTTGGGTTAGGCGCACCTTAGTCTTCAAGGAGACATCTTTGCTCTTCAGCACTGGAAAGAAATTGCAGCAGATTTGCCCAATGAAATACACCTTCTGATGTGCTGACTGTTGTTTCCATTGATGCTGACTGTAGGACCAAGTAATATGAAGTCTTTGACAACTTCAGTCTTTTCTCCACTTATTGTAATGCTGCTTAATGGTCCAGTTGTGAGGATTTTTGTTTTCTTTATATTGAGATGTAATCCATACTGCAGACTGTAGTCTTCAATCTTCATCAGTATTTGCTTCAAGTCATCCTCACTTTCAGCAAGCAAAGTTGTGTCATCTGCATATCACAGGTTGTTAATGAGCCTTTCCCCAATCCTAAGGCCACGTTCTTCCTCATACAGCCCAGCTTCTCGGATTATTTGTTCAGCATACAGGTTAAGTATGGTGAAAGGATACAACCCTGATGCACTCCTTTCCTGATTTTAAACCATGCAGTATCCCCTTGTTCTGTTCGAACGACAGTCTGGTCTATGTACAGGTCCCGTATGAGTACAATTAAGTTCTGAAATTCCCATTCTTCTCAATGTTATCCATAATTTGTTATGATCCACACAATCAAATGCTTTTGCATAGTCACTAAAACAAGTCAACATCTTTCTGGTATCTTTGCTTTCAGCCAAGGCCCCTCTGACATCAGCTATGATATCCCTCACTCCACATCCTCTTCTGAATCCAGCTTGCATTTCTGGAAGTTCTCTGTCATTATACTGCTGCAACCTTTTTTGAATTATCTTCAGTAAGATTTTACTTGCTTGTGGTATTTTCGATAATTTCCACATTCTGTGGAATTACCTTTCTTTGCAATGGGTACCAACATGGATCTCTTCAAGTCATTTGTCTTCCAAATCTCTTGGCACAGTCGAGTGACTGCATCTAGTGTGGCATCCATTTGTTGTAACATCTCAATGGGTATTCTGTCAGTTCCTGGAGTGTTGTTTTTTTGCCAGTTCCTTCAGTGCAGCTTTGACTTCTTCCTTCAGTACCATTGGTTCTTGATCATATGTCACCCCCTGAAATGGATGAACACCAATCAATTCTTTTTGGTACAGTGACTCTGTGTATTCCTTTAATCTTCTTTTGATGTTCCCTGCATCACTGAATATATTGCCCATACAATCTTTCAATATTGCAACTCAAGGCTTAAGTTTTTTCTTC
>NW_006921752.1:4785762-4806241 GCF_000298275.1 Orycteropus afer afer
AAAAAATGTATTTGCAATGAATAAATTGCTGGTCTTGCAAAATTCTATCATACGATCTTCAGTGTTATTTCTATCACCAAGGCCGTATTTTCCAACTTCTGGTGATTCTTCTTTGTTTCCAACTTTTGCATTCTGATCACCAGTGATAATTAACACATCTTGACTGCATGCTTGGTCAATTTCAGACTGAAGAATTTGGTAAAAGTCTTCAATTTCCTCATCTTTGGCTTTGTGGTTGGTGTGTAAATTTGAATACTAGTGTGGTAGTTAAGTTTGTGTGTCAACTTGGCTAGGCCTGTTTGAGTGGCTGTGCAGCTAGATATAGTTATTCCTCATGGTAAGATCAGTAATTAACTCCATGGTGGAATGAATTGGAGCAGCTGAGTAGATGCTTAGGGATGTGGTCTGCTTCCTGTATGTAAGGAGAAGCCTTGGGGAATGGTCTCTAGCTTATGGCACACTTGAACCCGGCATATAGCCAAGTTGTTGTTCAGCAGCCTGCCATGCTCTGCTGACCTTGGGACTTTCAATGGACTTGAATTAATGGCCTGCTGTGTGGTTTGGTAACATCGGGACTGTGCCATTTTACATGTCAACCTTGGGCTTGTTAGCTTCAGCAGCCAGTAGCTGCCTGAGTGAAGAGATGCCTCTAGCTTCAGTGGGCCAGGAGCAAGAGGCAGAGCTGAAGCCCAAGGACAAGGGGCTTCCACACAGCCCTTAGACCTTGGCACTTTTAACTTGGACTTCTAGCCTCCTAAACTGCAAGAGAATAAACTCCTGTTTGTTCAAGCCATCCCATCTGTGGTATGTTCCTGTCAGAGTGGCACTAGGTAACCAGAAAAAATAGAAATATTAACTGGTCTTCCTTTGAGGTGTATGGACATTATCCTATCACTAACAGCATTGTACTTATAGATCTTGATATATTCTTTGTGATGATGAATGCCACGCCATTCCTCTTCAATTCGTCATTCCTGGCATAGTAGATCATATGACTGTCTGATTCAAAATGGCTAAAACTAGTCCATTTCAGTTCATTAATGCCTAGGATATTGATCTTTATGCGTTCCATTCCATTTTTGACAACTTCCAATTTTCCTAGATCCATACTTCGTATATTCCATGTTCCAACTATTAATGGATGTTTGCAGCTGTTTCTTCTCATCTTGACTCATGCCACATCAGCAAATGGAGGTCCCAAAAGCTCTACCCTAGCCACATCATAAAGTCGGCTCTACTCTGAGGAAGCAGCTTTTCCCCAGTCGTACTCTGAGTGCCCTTCAACCTGAGGGGCTCATCCTCTGGCACTGTAGTGGACGTTTCAGGGCTACTCATAAAGTTTTCCAGCAATATATCAGACAATGTTTCACTACTATTCATAAGGTTTTCACTGCTCAATTCTTTGAGAAGTAGATGGCCCCTTCCTTCTCCCAGTCTTAGTCTGGAACCTTTGCTGAAACCTGTCCACCATGGGTAACCCTGCTGGCATTTGAAACACCAGTGGCATACCCTCCAGTTTCATAGCAGCACACAAGCCACCACCGTACAATAAACTGACAGACAAGTTTGTGTCTCTTAGCTGTTCCAAACCACTCTGCTCACTTCCTCCCCCAGCCACTCCAACACCCACCTGCTGCGCTAGCTCACTTTCCATCCTGCCCCAGGCGCTCCAACAAACAGTTGCCTGCTGCATCCAACTCACTTCCCTGGCCTGCCCCATTAGCCATTGTTGTTGTTGGTGTTGTTATGTGCCGTCAAGTCCAACCCGACTCACAGCGACTCCTCCTTGGGTTTCCGAGGTAGTATCACTACAGAAGTAGATTGCCCAATCTTCCTTCTGAGGAGTAGCTGGTGGGTTTGAACCACCAGCCCTGTGGTTAGCTGTCAAGTGCCTTAGGCACTATGCTACCAGAGCTCCTCATTAGCCATTAGAGAGATGCAAATCAAAGCAACAGTGAGATATTATCTCACCCCTGCAATAATAGCAGTGTTCAATAAGACAGAAAATAACAAATGATGGCAAGGATGTGGAGAGACTGGGATGCTCATACACTGTCAGTGGGACTGTAAAATGATAAAACTGCTGTGAAAAACGGTATGGCAATTTCTTAAAAAGTAAGAAATAGAAAATACCATTTGATTCAGCCATCCCATTACTAGGTACATATCCTAAAGAAGTGCGAGCCAGGACATGAATAAATATATGCACACCCATGTTCATCACAGCACTATTCACAATAGCAAAGAAATGGAAACAACCTAAGTGCCTGTCAACAGAGGAATGGATAACCAATCTATGGTACATACATGCAATGGAATACTATGCAACACTGAAGAATAATGTAGAATCTGTGAAGCACTGTATAATGTGGATGAACTTAGAGGACGTTATGCTGAGTGAAGTAAGTCAACTACAGAAGGGCAAATACTATGAGTCCACTGTTGTAAAAAAAGTGAAGGGAAGATTTACATATGGAAGGAAACTTTCTTTGTTGGTTACCAGGGATGGCAGGGGAGTAAAGAGCAAATAGCTAGATAGGTAAGACACAATATTGGTATGGGTGAAGGGAAAGGCAATATACCAAAAATGAGTGACCAGCACAGTAACAATGAGTAAAAGGAAGATGCGGAGAGGTGCACAAGAGGTACAGACAACAAAGATAAACAATTTTACATGCCCAAACAGTATTATCAGTAATAACCACTATTAATCCACAGTGGATACACAGGTAGACAGACTAAATGATCAGGTATGTCTGAGCAAAAGGGAATATACCCACGACCAAATATAAGTTTAGCAGACGATATTTCTACATACGTATTTGTACGTGCTGTAACAATGTCCATATATGAAAAAGAGCTAATGGGGCAACAACAACAAAAGCCTTCATTATGAATTACACTTCAACATAAAGAAAAAATAAAATCCTCAAACTGGACCCATAAACAGCATCATGATAAATGGAGAAAAGACTGAAGTTGACAAGGATTTCATTTTACTTGGATCCACAATCAGTGCCCATAAAAGCAACAGTCAAGAAATCAAATGGCATATTGCATTGGGTATATCTGCTGCAAAAGACCTCTTTAAAGTGGTAAAATGCAAAGATGTTACTTTGAGGACTCAGATGCACCTGATCCAAATCATGGAATTTTCAATCATCTCACATACATGTGAAAGCTGGATGATGAGTATGGAATACTGAAGAAGAATCAATTCCTTTGAATTACGGTGTTGGTGAACAATATTAAATGTCCCATGGACTGCCATAAGAATGAACAAATCTGTCTTAAGAGAAGTATAACCAGAATGTTCCTTACAAGTGAGGATGGAGCAATATCACCTCACATACTTTGGACATGTTATCAGGAGGACTAGTTCCTGGAGAAGGAGAACATGCTTGGTAAAGTAGAGAGCTGGTGAAAAAGAGGAAGACCCTCCATGAATGGTGGCTGCCAACAACGGGCTCAAGCACAGCAACGGTGGTGAGGATGGTACAAGACTGGGCACTGTTGCATTGTGATGTGTATAGGGTCACTATGAGTTGGAACCGACTAGATGGCACCTAACAACAATATAGCTGCACGTGGGCAACATGACTAACTACAGCAGAGTTTGTGCAGCAAAAGACTGAATCAACTTAAAAGGCCTTTAACAGGAGACTGGTTAAGAGATTATGGTGTTTTCGGTGAAAAAAAAAAAGGTTGAAAACATAAACTTGTAATGCTTGTATAAACAAATTAATATTCTTGAAAAGATATATAAGAAAGTGCTAGCATAGTGCCTAAGGCACATGACTGCTAACCAGAAGGCTGGCAGTTCAAACCCACCAGTCACTCCTCAGAAGGAAGGTTGGGCAATCTACTTCCGTAGTGAGTGATATTGCCTCAGAAACCCAAGGAGGGGTCACTATGAGTTGGGTCTGACTCGGCGGCACATAACAACAACAGTGGAAAGAAAATTTGGATTATGGGGAAGAGAGGTAGATGGCTAACATGTATGGGTGGGAGACTTCTCACTATATGCTTGTCTAGTTTTTAAATTTTTGAACTGTCAATGTATTATCTACTTCAAATTATAATAAAAGAAACAAAGAAGGTCTTATAAGAAATAAAATGACTAAATAAATTATGGCAAGTAAAATCTAGGCCAGAAATCTAGAGATGAAAAAACCTAGTCTTCAATAAGGGAAAAGGGGGACTGCAGTAGATTCCAGCAGAGTTAAAGACAGATTATTGGACATGTGGCTTATGAGCACTTAAAGAGAAATGGATAATTGAAACAGGTTTTACTAAGAATAGGATACAAAAAATTAACCTTATTTTCCTTGTCTGATAAGGACTCCAAGACTGGCATTTTGGGAAATACCACAGAGAATATCTTGATTTCTTTAAGGCATCTGACAAACTCTTAGAATATCCTAAAGGCAAGGAAGACAAACGTGGGCTTCAGATGTGAACAACCAAGCCCCGGGTGCTAATTCATGAACCACAATCAACACAGAGGAAGTCCACAGTAACATACTGTAAGGCCTGGTGCAATGTCCTAACTGAGTCACCATTTTTGCTAACAATCTGAAAGAAGTCAGAGAAAGCACATTTAACAAATTAGAAGACAATGGAAGATTGAGAGAATGGCTAAATCAAAATTCAAAAAGATGCTGAGAAGCAGAAGTAGGCACTACAACAGGCACTCGCTATCAAGAGAAAATTCAATACAAACAAATACAAATCTGCTTTGGCTTTTAAAAGATTCAAGCTGTACAAGTAATCACAGGATGGCAGAGTCCTCGTTTAGAAACAATCATCAAGGAATTTTAAGTGACTGCAAACTCAACTCAACAGTGACTTCAGAAAAAAGCTGCTGAAATTTTAGGTTGAACTACTATTGTCCAAAGCACCACTGTATTTATGTGTTGGACAATTCACATCTGGAGTATTCTGTTGTGGCCGCCCCAAATCAAAAAGGAAAATGAATACAACTGTCAAGGATTTGGAAACCAGATCGGTAGAAGGAATCTAAGAAGTCTGGCCTGAAAAGAAAGATTTAAAGGGTAATGGCAGTTTACCTTCAAGTATCCAGAGGCCTATCACTTGGGAAAGGTATCATTAGACTTATTCTGTAGAGCTTCAGAGGCAGAAATTGGACCAATGGGAGGAAGTGACAGGGAAACAGTGGCTTGGTCCAAGAAAGAACACTTTAACAGGAATTTAGAGTGATGGGTTAGGCCATCTTGTCAGACTGTGGTCTTTTTTCAGTAGTAGTCAAGCAAAGGCTGAACTGCCATACCTTAAGAATACATGAGAGAAGGGCCTTCATTAGAAAGTGAAATGAAATGTTTAAAATGTGATCCCAACTGAACAACTGGGACATGGGATTGTGTAATTGTGTAATTCTCTAGAAGCAAGGAAGT
The DNA here is from genome assembly GCF_000298275.1 of Orycteropus afer afer. Lineage (NCBI taxonomy): Eukaryota > Metazoa > Chordata > Mammalia > Tubulidentata > Orycteropodidae > Orycteropus > Orycteropus afer. Next base: position 4,791,177 of record NW_006921752.1, read on the forward strand.
TGGACTGTTTTAAATCCCCTATCAATCATGCCACTCACTTTGTTCCAATCAGACCTGGATTAAAAAATGAACTTAATATTGCTATAATCTTTCCTCAATGTCTAGCTCTCAGTTCCTATATTTCTTTCTTTTTTTTTTTTCTCCTTTTCTCAGTTCCACCCAAGCTTGTAGGTTTAGGTCAAAGAACTACTTAGTCTGAATTGCAGAATTCTTTAGGGCAGAGATGAAATGTTCATTTTTTGTTCACCTTTGTTGTTGTTGCTATGTGCCGTCGAGTCGGACCCGACTCAATAGTGACCCCTCCTTGGGTTTCCGAGGCAGGATCAATACGGAAGTAGATTGCCCCATCTTCCTTCCGAGGAGTGGCTGGTGGGTTTGAACCGCCAGCCTTCTGGCTAGCAGTCAAGTGCCTCAGCCACTATGCTACCAGAGCTCCCTGTGTTCACCTTAGTACCTAGCATTGTTTTCTGCTCAGGGTAAGCGCTCAATACATGTTTGCTGAATCATTTAACTTAGAGTTACAGAAGAGCACAAGGCAGAAATGGGACATGGCAGTCAGATGCTCAAAAGGAAGATTAGAGAAACCCAGGTACATGAGTTCCTGAGTTCTGGCGCACCAGTAAAAGATACTCCTTCCATGAGTACCCTCAGCTCTGCCTTGGCTTACCATTACTGATTTCTGGGAGATCAAACTTAGTGAAGTCCCACCACTGGAGCCTGTAGGTAGTATTGGCAATGTTACTGGCCACTGCAGATTGTCCATCACCGATCACAGCTCCTGGTGGGGAGGAAGACAAAGGGAGCACATTATATTATTCATCTACATGTTTCCCCTGTAGAAAGTAAAACAATACTGTGATTAGTAAAAGAGGGGTAAGAGGAAGAACCACAACTAAGGCTGAAGAAAGCTGACGAGCCCCATCTGTCAGACCCATCTCAAAGAGAAACCAGACGCATTTTCCAAAGAACAATACTACATGGAAATATAATCCTATCATCCATCACCTCCTCCCATGATTACTTAACATTTCTTTAGAGTCCACATGTGGCTGGCATTGTAACACACACTGTATGGGAGGCTCACTGTCTAAAGAGACAGATGAGTTTTGATCAAAAACATGGGAGAAAAGCGGAACAAGAGGAACACCATGAACACAAAAATCCAGTAGCATTCTAGTCCCTGGATGTCTCTGTAGCAAGCAGTGCTCTCTGGGAGAAAGGATCTCCTCCTTTTGTATACGACCTTCTTCCGAATAAAGTATTTCAAATGGAGGCTTCCTCCAGGGAAAAGGCAGCTAGCATATAGCTGATTGGATAGAAAGACAGTTAAGAACAAATGAGGTAATATTTGCGGATCTCTTCTGAACCCCTGGCATGTAACACAGCAGAAATTTATAAGCCTAGCTTTGCAGCATCAGAGTATTTTTATTAAGGCAATATTTTATAACCCCCCCACCACGAGAACCTCCTTGAATTGAGATTCACTTGTAACATCTCATGGTTTAATTTTCTGAGATATACGCTTCTGTATGACATTTTTTTCCTTGGTAACCAATTAAATAAAAAATGGATTTTTTTTAAACAGGGTGACACTTTAATTTGCAGCTGTATTTCATTTACATGAACATGTCATTTCCTCCTCCTCCTCCTTCCGAGGTGCATTTCATAGACAACCACCCTTCTGATCAGACACAGCCACAGCCTGTTGGGAGACTAGAACCTTCCTGTGTGCCGTACAACCTCAACAGTATTCACTGCTGCAAACCAACCCCTCCTCTGAGAAACTGAGCCCCCTAGGCTTTCTCCTGCAGATCACTGCAAAAGGGTCTTGGTATCTATCTGTCTCTAGATATTAAACTGCTCTGCTACTCTTAGTGTTTACCTTTCTTTCTTCAAATGGTCAAAAGATTGTTCAGGGATAAAATACCCTCCATAGGAGCCATGAAATATGAGAAAAGTACTCTTTTCACTCTTTTCTAATTACTGCAGACCACTGCTTCAGAAGACTCTTTCAACATTAATTTACTGATGGTTGCAAAAACGGCAAGGAGGCCACATGTTCTGACCTCCTCTAATCCTACAAGAGGAAGACAGGATTACCAGCAGTAACCCAAGGCCTAGTCCTATAAAGCCAGACATGCTGCCTCCCTCCAGCCCTTTCACCAACTGTTCCTCCCAAAGCACCCACCACCTCTCTCCTGGGTTCGATAATTCGATGCAGTGGCCACACAGAACTCAACTCAAGTTCAGGAAGAACGTTCAGTCTCTCTCCCAGCCCACCATCCCTCAGCCAACAGTCTCTCACAGTCTCTTTCCCAACAGTGCTGGTCCCTCGGTGTCTCACTCAGCAATGCATGTCTCTTGCCTCTCTTTCCCAGGCACGTGTCTCTTTTGGCAGCACGTCTTCCTCCACCAGCAGTCAGAGAGTTCTGCCTCTAGGAGGCCTCCTTTTGAGCCCGGCAGGGTGGTCAAACTAGCCAATCATATCATCAGAACTCTAAGCACCTGAGAGAGAGTGGGCACCTCCCAGAACATTGTTTTGTGCCACTCCCAACAGAAATACTCCAGGTGGACAACTTCAGCAATCAGGAGCTCCTCAGTTGCTCATAGAAAATCCCACCTTGGAGTTTACAAAGACTTATGGGTAGAAAAGCCACACTAAGTAATTTACTACACCGCAATGGTGCTCTTGTCCCAGTTTTAATTTATAAGGAAAAGGCACAAATAACTGTTCATTTTTAAGATGATGATACTTGATGACAGATTATGGATTCTCAATGTGGACAATATTGTCTCCATCGGGGTGAACGTTGGTTTATGGGTGCAAAATATTCTTAGGTAGTACTAACATTTGCTTTTCTCCAATGGGCTACAGAATATAGATAGATAAACAGTGTATCTGTGATACGAAAATTTCATGGGAAGGGAGAAGGTTAGGAAAAGATATTTAAAAAGGTTCCCTAGGAGGGCAATAATGAAATAAAAGTTAAGAAACACTATTCTAGATAAACTAATACCTCCCCAAACAATCAGGCAAATCCTGCAAATCCAAAACATAGTTCCAAATAGCATCCCCCTGAAGGCCTAAGAAGGAGGTGGCATTTGGAGTGTCATCAATGAGTCCGCTGACCTTAAACCCATATGAGGAGCCCATGGCATATCATTTAGATGAGGTAAATATACACTCTTGTTATAACCTTCACAGAAAATTCTCCTATAATAATTACATCTGATTTGGGAGTGGTTGGTGAATGCTGGGTCATGAGGAAGATAAACTGACTACAGTACTTTGTTAATAGAAACTTTACTCAAAATCATTTTTCAGTTCCAAGGCTTACCACTTACCTGGAAAGAATTACCCCATTTCACTGTGATCTAGTCTCAGTTCCCTGCCTTCCTATCTAGATGGTTGACACCTACCACCCTTTGAGCACCCGTCTCTCTCAAATTTCTGTAGTTCCTTATCATTTCCTCCACCTTTTAACAGGAAAGCATATAACCCCAAACAGAAGGCAAATTGACTTTCTCAGTAGAGATGAACAAAATGCTAGGAGCTGAAAAGATAAATTGAAGAAACAAACCCCATGTTCTGGAAGCTTAAAATCTGGGGAAGGAGATGAGAACCACAATCAGGAAACAGTAGAAGAAAAAATACCAGATGCCTGAAGAGTGTTGTAAATCTACATCAGGGAACAGAAATGATTAAGACTGTAACCCACAGTTTCAGAGGCATCCTGTACAGTCCAAGCCCCAAGAAACATCTTTTGGAGAGCAGCTGTGCAATAAAATAAGCATGTATGGTTGCACTGTGTGGAAGAGACTGGGAATGTGCTCTGTGCCAATGGTGCCAGAGTGCTGAGGAGAAACGGAGCCTGGCACAAGGGAGAGTCAATTTTCAGTGGCATGTAAACACAGATTAGGGGCTAAAGATGCCAGTGACAGATTAGAGTACTGTCACCAGGTTCTCTTCTGGTAGAACTGCTGGCCAATTGAGCCTGTCTCTTGGAAACATCAGGAAGAAAAAGTATTACCCTATTTAAAAAACTTAATCATTTAGTAGGCCTCAGGCCACTATGCTGAAGGTATAAGGAAAGTGCCAGAGTGAGACTTAATGGACTGAGTTCCTAAGTATTTACATAGGAAGCACTTAGCCTCAGAAACCAAATCCTGAGAGACCACTGAGAGATTGCTAAGGTCTCAAGGTTCTCCCAAGTAATAAGAGAACGAAATAAGTTAGACTCAGGGTTTCTTAGCCTCCACACTATTGACATTTTGGGCTGGATAATTCTTTGTTTGGGGGACGGTGTCTTGTGCACCGTAGGCTGTTTACCAGCATCCCTTGCCTCTACGCACCAGATGCCAGCAGCTTCCCCTCACTCAGCTGTGACAGTTAAAAATGTTTCTGTTGTTGTTGTTATGTGCCGTCGAGTCGGATCCGACTCATAGCAACCCCTCCTTAGGTTTCTGAGGCAGTATCACTATGGAAGTAGATTGCCCCATCTTCCTTCCAAGGAGTGGCTGGTGGGTTTGAACCGCCAGCCTTCTGGTTAGCAGTCAAGTGCCTTAGGCACTATGCTACCACACTGCCCAATGTTCAGGGGTGGGGATGGGATTGAAAACAAACTCCAAGTTAGATAAATGTAGTTGATATTTTAGCTCCAAGGCAGGCACTCTTAGAAGACCCATTACTGGAATGCTGTCTATTAGAAAGACACCAAAACTGTGAGTGATACTGATTGTGGACTGATCAAAGGCATGGTATCATACAAATGTTCCTCAGCAAACTTCCAGTTTTCCACTTCTGCTATGGATCAGAGAGTCTGGCTTGAACCAGGCCATCAGGATCTTAGGCCTATTGTTGTTCATGCACGGTTTCAGAGAATACAAGCTGCAGTGTCACATGGATTTTGTTTTAACCCTTCCTGTCAATACATACCGGGTGATTCTGTGTAACTTACTTAATCTCTATGAACCTCAGTTGCTTTTTCTGTAAAAAGAGATATAATAATAGTACCTACAACCTATAGCGTTGTTGGGAGAACTCACTGAGACAATGAATGTAAAGTGACGGCAAATAGGGTCTAATAAGCAGCTACCCTAATAATTATTTTAATCACCTACTTATCTGGTGCTGTAGTGACTAAGGCATTTGACTGCTAACCAGAAGGCTGGTGGTTCAAACCCACCAGCCACTCATCAGAAGGAAGGCTGGGCAATCTCCTTCCATAGAGATAGCGCCTCAGAAACCCAAGGAGGGGTTGCTATGAGTCAGATCCGACTTGACGGCAGTGAGGTTCAATAGCTGTGTGCATTTCCTCTACATGTAAAAGTTTGTAATCAATAGCTCAGAGGTGGAGGTCTTTTCATAAGAGACCAGCCTAAATAACACCAGGGCCAAGAGAGAAAGAAAGAAAAACAAATCCATTGGTGTCAAGTCAATTCGGACTCCTAGAAACTCTGTTCAACAGAGCAGAACGGTCCCATTGGGTTTCTAAGGCTGTAATCTTTACAAAATCAGACTGTCACATCTTTTTCCTGCAGAGCAGCTTGAACCGCTGACCTTTTGGTTAGCAGAAGAGCTGTTAATCACTGCACCACCAGGGCATTTAGGTCAAATACTTAAGCCCTAGACTCTTGAGTAACTTTCCCCTTGAAAAAGAGCCTACAGTTTTATTAAATTAAATCTTCCAGGTGACAGTAGAAACAGCAGCTGTCCATAAGAACAGTCAGTTCACTGTCATGGCAGTTCACTTTCTATCATACAACCATCAATTCTTCCCCCTGAAGCCTCAGAGCAAGACAGTAAATAAGGATTATTCTGAAGAAAGACAAAACAAGGGAGAAAGGAAGCTTAAATCCAGCGATTCTGCTCCACTATTGGGAAATGGCAAAAATCAAGCTGCCAAGTCCCATTCTCCAAGTCAGATCTTCACCTTGTAGCCCTGAAGTCTCAGCAATGTTGTCTAGGAATAACATTATCATAGTCATGACAGTCACATGGCACGTACGCTCTACCAAGTCTGATAGCATGCATGCATCTCTCGGCCTCTGCCTCTCTCAGAATCCTCTCTTCTGTTGCTTGGCGAGAACTAGCAACCTTTTCCCATAACAGCTTCTTAGCCTCTCCAAGATCTGCTTGAGGAGCAAGGAAATGAAGAGTATGATTCAACAGTTCAGTGAAAATACCGAACAATGGGAATCATTAGTAAATCTATCAAAAAAGCTAATTCAGGGAAGGTAAAAAAAGGGCAAGCTGCAAAGAAGGAAAGGATTAAATTACATTGCAGTCTTACAAAATCTGCACCATTTGAGGCTGCCTAATTCAGCATGGCCACCTGATTGTGTTGCTGCTGCTGCTGCTGCTGCTGCTGGGAAGATGGAATGGGGCTGGGGAAGCAAACACTCAGCCTGGAAACACAACTGATATAGTTCCGCTTAGTTGTGATGTAGAGCCTAGAATCACCTTGCTGAGACTAGAAATACCAGGGCACATCTAACTGAACACTTACTAACTTTTCAAAATTCTTCTTAGAAAGCCAGTCACAAAAGACCACATGTTACACGAGTCCATTTGCATGAAATGTCCAGAATAGGCAAAGACAGAAAGTAGGTTAGTGGTTGCCTAGAGCTGTATGGGAGAGAGGGGAAGGGCAGAGTGACTGCTAACAGGTATGAGTTTTTTTTTAGATGATAAAAATGTTCTGAAATATATACATAATGGTGAGGGGTACACAATTCTGCAAATATATAAAAACCACTGAACACTTCAAATGGGTAAATTATGCAGGATGTGACCTGTATCTCAATAAGACTGTCATTAAAAAGACACTTTTCAATATAAATTTTGGTCAGTCTCTGAATGAAGTATGATAATCTCATTTTTGGCAATCATTTGCCTTTCTTTAATCATTTAGGGTGCTGGTGAGCATCTTCTTATTTGTTCTTTGTCTCACTGTATTTCCTTTAGTGTGCACTCCCTATTCACGTCTTATGTACATGTTTATATTTGGTTATTTAAAATTTTTTCTTATGGATTGTCTGAGCACCTTGTAAATTAATAAATCAGAATCTGTCTATGAGAAAAATTCCTCTTATGGCAATACAACACAGGATTATCAGGACATAAAAATCATTCTTCTCTAAGTATATACTGAATGGCATTCTAAAAAGAATACTCTTTTCTTTCCAGAAAGGTTCATTCAAAATGCAGTCTTTAAATCTGTCCAAAGAAGAGGACATAACTAAGCACTTAATCACACTCACTTTGTCACCGTATCGCCATTTTAACAATCCAATTTAAGATCACAGTCAATTTTTCTATAGCCTGGCAACCTGGAAAGAGTCTCTGATGGCAGACAGTAAGATTTCTTCCAAGGTAGGTCCCATCCCAAGTTTCTCTTAGTTCCTATGCATGCTTCTGACACTGAGGAAAATGGTCAAATACTTATTTGTTTGTTTAAAATAGTAGCATTATTGAGATATAATTCAATTCACCTAATGTACATAATTCAATGGTTTTTAGTATAGTCAGAGTTGTGCAAGCATCACCAGAATCAATTTATAAGCATCTAACTTCAGAACATTTTCATCACCCTCCAAAATACTCCCGACCAATTAGCCGGCACCCCCCTTCTCCTCTGCAGCCCCTTCCCTCTCCCTGCCTGTCTAGCCTAGGGAATCACACAAATCTACTTTGTTTCTAAAAATTTGCCACTGACTTCACATATAACTGGAATCATACAATATGTGGCCTTTTGTATCTGGCTTCTTTCTGTTAGTATAATGTTTTCAAGGTTCATCCATGTTATTGTTTGTTGTTGTTAGGTGCCGTCGAGTCGTTTCCGACTCATAGTGACCCCAAGCACAGCAGAATGAAACACCACCCGATCCTGCGCCAGCTCCACGATCCATCCCTGCTATACTTGAGCCTATCATCGAAGCCACAGTGTCAATCCTTCTCATTGAAGGCCTTCCTCTCTTTCGTCAACCCTCCACCTTACCAAGCATGACATCCTTCTCCAGGAAATGGTCCCTTCTGACAACATGACCAAAGTAGGTGAGATGAAGTCTGACCGTTCTCGCTTCTAAGGAGCATTTCGGCTGCACTTCCTCCAAGACAGATCTGTTAGTTCTTTTAGCAGTCCATGGTACTTTCAACATTCTTTGCCAGCACCACATCTCAAAAGTATCAACTCTTCTTCTGTCTTTCTTATTCACTGTCCAGCTCTCACATGCATATGAGGCAATTGAAAATATCATGGCTTCTGTCAGGTGTACCTTAGTCCTCAAGGAGACATCCTTGCTCCTCAGCACTTCAAAGTTCCTTCGCGGTTGACCTGCCCAGTGCTACACGTCGTCTAATGTCTTGACTGCTGCTTCCATTGGCCTTGATTGTAGAACAAGCAACGTGAATTCTTTGACAACCTCAATCTTTTCTCCATTTATCATGATGCTGCTTACTGGTTCAGTTGTGAGGATTTTTGTTTTATTTATATTGAGACGTAATCCATACTGCAGACTGTATTCTTCAATCTTCATCAGTAAGTGCCTCAAGTCATGCTCACCTTCAGCAAGCAAAGTTATAACATCAGCGTATCTCAGGTTGTTAATGATTCTTCCTCAAATCCTGATGCCATGTTTTTCTTCATATAGTCCAGCTTCTTGGATTATTTGCTCAGCGTATAGATTGAATAAGTATGGGGAAAGGACACAACCCTGACGGACTCCCTTCTTGATTTTAAACCATGCAGTGTCCCTTTGTTCCGTCTGAATGACAGCCTCCTGGTCAATGTACAGGTTCCTCATGAGTACAATCAAGTGTTTGGGAATTCCCATTCTTCTCAATGTTATCCATAATTTGTCATGATCCACACAATTAAATGCCCATCCATGTTATAGCATGTGTCAATACTTCATGCCTTTTTATACCAAAACCAAACCAAACTCACTGCCGTCAAGTCAATTCCGACTCATAGTGACTCCTCCTTGGGTTTCCAAAGCGGTATCTCTACGGAAGTAGATTGCCCAGTTTTCCTTCCAAGGAGTGGCTGGTGGGTTTGAACCACTAGCCTTCCAGTTAGCAGTCAAATGCCTTAGGCACTATGCTACCAGAACTCCCTTGCTTTTTATGGATGAATAATATTGCATTGTATGTTTATAACTTAACCACAGGTTTATATGAACATTAGATAATATGTTTTATTTTAAGAAAATATACTGCATTGGAAACCTGGCAATCATAAATAAGCTTGCGGGAAACAAAATCATTTCTTTTACAAGGAAAAAGTAGAGTTTCAAAGACCAACTTCTGGGTATATTACCTATAACTGAAATTCAGTTCTCACTTTATTCTGTTGTTGTTTTTGTTGTTTAAAAGGAGTATCAGAGGACATCACTGTTTGTAAAACCAGAAAAATACAACTTCAAACCTGGTAACAGATATCATGTGGGTGTCTGTAATTCTGTAACACAGGCGTAGGAAATGTTCTCAATAGGTGTTTGGTCTATCAGATTTAAGCTATTTAATAACTGCTCCGCTGGTCACTTAAACTGATGTAGAGATCAGTCATCATACAATGTTAGAAATATAACATCTGACTTTTGTACAATATACAGTTATGTAAAGCCTTATTATATTGAAAATTAATAAAGCCTTATTATATTGAAAATTAGAGGTACACACAATGGTTCATAAGGTGTTATTTTGTGACACACATCAAAACATTATACCAACTCCTCACTTTTCAACATGGTTAGGTTCCAAAGACTAGGTCATAATGTGAAAATCAGCATTATGCAAAAATGGAGGATGGTCACATCAGATCATAAAATGGGAGGATGACTATATCATTATATAACTGTCAAACCACCCAGAATCATGGCCCAGCCAAGATGACACATAATTTTAACCATCACAACCAAGCTAATGCTGGCTCACCTCACACTTCAACATTTGTGATTGTCAAATATGTCGTTAATGTGCAGAATAGTCAGATAGTTTTTTTATTTTATTTTATTTTATTTTTACTATTGTCATAAACGGGAGCTCTGGTAGCATAGTGCCTAAGGCACTTGACTGCTCACCAGAAGGATAGCGGTTCAAACCCACCAGCCACTCCTCGGAAGGAAGGTTGGGCAATCCTACTTCTGTAGTGATATTGCCTCGGAAACCCAAGGAGGGGTCGCTATGAGTCGGGGCCGACTCGACGGCAAATAACAACAACAACAACAACATTGTCATAAATATGAAATTTTGGCTAACAAGATATTTGACAAGTGAGAAGTAGGTGTATATTATAACTATTATTATGTTAAAGATGTTTTTGTGTATCTGGAAGTGTTTCTTTCATGTTTTTAATGCATAGAAAGGTACACTATATACAATATGTACAGTACATACTTAGTATGTATTATACACTAATAAAATATACATTATATTATATATGAAGACAAACATTCGACTAATTGATGTTAGATAGGAACTATACCTAACTGCTCTGACTTACGTACAAATTTGATTTAAAGACAGAACAGACTTAGGATTTGTTTGTAATCCAGAGACTGCCTGTAATTTTATTGTCCAATAAACTCCTAAAGGCTCCAAAACTCCTGCTCCAAAGAGCAAGGGTAATATCGGTCAACACACAAATCATGAACTTTATAGACAAGCCCAAGACAACAATAAATGATAGTCTCAGAGTGCAACAAGGAAATCAGTCAGGCCTGAAGTACAGATGGTATACAAGGTAGGGAAAAGAAACAGCTATGAAGTATTTCTACGTATCACAACATCAACAATTTTAACAATTTAAACTAGGATTATGTGGCCACAGCAGAGTAAGCTTTATAACAGGTCAAGAGGAGAAGAAATTAACTGGGTATTTGTTCTGGTTACCTAGTGCCACTCTAACAAGAATATACCACAAATGGGATGCACTTAACAAACAGGAATTTATTCTTACAATTTGGAGGCTTTAAGTCCAAGTTCAAAGTGCCAGGCTCTAGGAACTGTGTGAAAGCCCCTTAACCTTGAGGTCCAGCTCTGCCTCCTGCTCCTGGCCCACTGGAGCTAGAGGTGTTTCTTCACTCAGACAGCTGCTGGCTGCTGAGGCTGAGAAGCCCCAAGGTAGACAAGCAAAAAGGCAGTCCTGATGTTATCAAACCCATGGCAGGCCACTAATTCAAGTTCGTTGTAAGTCCCAAGGTCAGCAGAGCATGGCAGGCTGCTGAACAACTATACGGCTACATGCAGGGTCCAGTGTGCCATATGCTAGAGACCATTCCCAAGGCTTCTCCTTATATCCTACAGGCAGTTACTTACTGCTTGTGGTAGATCCCACCATGGAGCTGACTGCCAGTCTCATCATGGAGAATAACTACCACCAGCTGCCCAGCTACTCAACCAGGCCCAGCCAAGCTGACACACAAACATAACTACCACAATATTCATTAGGACCACAGCAGTGGATGGAGCCTTCCTGTCTAGAGTAAGGAGTACAAAGAATCTGGTGTTAGATATGAACGTAAACCTTTAAAGAGAAGATAGATATAACATGATAGCATGCACACAGTCATTCATAGACATGGCATGAAGTTATGGCTCATGAGATCTGACCTAACAAACTCAGAAAGCTTATGGGTAGTGGGGCTGCCTTAAGGCTAAGTGCTTCCTGATTCAGGGATTCCCAACGTTTCAATCACATTGCCTTGACTGCATCAGTGTCATCTTGAGGTCAGCAACTTGTTACTACTCCGAAGCAAAGATAGTAAGCTGCTTGTCACTGGGTCCTCATCCCCTTCTTCTATCACACTGAAACCCAGGATTAACCTTGATGGTTGGCAGCATAACTGGTAGCTCTCTGAAGTTAAGATGCCCGAGTGGGTAGATGAAGAAGCCGAGGCCCGTTTGCATCATCATTCTGTAGTCCTGCCCTTCTTCGATACATATGTCCTAATGAAGCAATTACCTACACTTACACTAATGATGTAATTGGGACAAGTAATTATGGAAGCAGAACATCCATTTTCAAAGAAATGAGTATCATACCTTTCTTCCACCCACAAACATTATTTAAGACAAAAATAAATAACCCCACAAGAACACATGCTACTGGAAGATTATCAGGAACAGCATTCCAAACCCCATAGCATTCGGGGGGAAATAGAAGGAGGGGAGGGACCCTCTAAACAAAATCAGAAATCCTGACATTCACTCCTACCAGGCAGGAATTTCCTCAAAGCCTCTAACTCTGGCAGAAAACATGCAGGTGGATAAGAGTATTAGGAAATACCCTACCTCCACTTCCACCTCCCCTATAACTGACATTTCCTGTATTTAGGTCCTAGCAACCTCTGTTACTGGGAGTACACTGGCTTAGGTGGGTCCCTGGGTGAAGCCAGAAAGCTGGTATCCTCTCACTGTTGCACAATGGAGCTGCTTAAGGGGTGCCTCAGCAGCATATGGATGGGCAGAGGAAGAGAAGGGATGTGAGGAGAGGGAACGAGAGAGATAGGTAAAGAGACCGACTGACTCACTGAACAGCTCTTCCCAATCACTCATCTTAAATGGCTGAGACTCCTGCAGCTTTTATTGTTTGGTGGAAGCACAAGTGAGTGGAACTGGACCAGAGGGTCTTGGGCTTGTCAGCAGCAGGAGGGAAATGACCTTTAACTGCTGCAAAGAGGATGCAGATTTCAAAAGCCTCAAATCTGCAATGAAGGGAAATGGAAATGTGCTGAACGTGGGTTTGACGGGCAGCTTTCCTCATCTGTCGATCACAGGGTAATAAACACTGGGAGATGGCAGAAATGAAGATAAATGCTTTCAGCAGCACCAGTCCCCACCCTTCCCTCCTCTTCCGCCCCCACTCAGCACATGACAAGAGAGTTAAGCAAGAAAATAAATCAGCTTCTTAACCAACTCTTTTGTTAAAACTTTCCTTACAGACCACCTACACGTGAATTACTGCTCTATGAGCCTACATTCTCATTAGGGGGCCCAGCCTGTAAAGGGTGAAAAGCTCCTGTCAAATGAGCACCTGTACACTGCAGGGTAGAGCATTACAGCTGAGTCCAGCAGGACCAACACGCAAGAAAGAGGCCTGACCTGTGCCTCAGAGAAGAGAGGCACAGAACTTCTCAAGCTAATAGTTAACAAGATGTACACGCAGACCACTCAACCCTGGATGACGCACTCATATACTCTATGGTAATACATCCCTTAGAGCAATAGACCACAGGGCACCAGAGGACCAACATTCAAATTGAGGAAATGCAGGACAAATAGGAGTGCATAAATATGAGGGGCACAGGGGGAGGGTTACAGGGTAGGGAGGGGAGGAGACTGGGTTCGGGTTGGACATGGTAAATGGGGAATGAAACTAAATGTACACATAACGTTGAATGTAAAACAAGCTCTTTTAAAAAATAAAAAGAAGATGAGTGAGGCACATCCCTACAATGATGAATATATATTGATGAAAATACAAAATTGTGGCAAATATGTCAGTGGCCAGATTGGTCATTAAACCAGTGGACCCATTCCCCACCCCATGTATCTACCCATAGATTAATATTTGTTATTACTGATAATACCTTATTGTGTATGTATGAATGTTTATCTTTGTTGGTACTGCTTGTGGACCCAATGTTCTGGGGGTGAAAAAAAAAGAGAGCCTGTACACTGCAGGGTACAGCGTTACAGCTGAGTCCAGCAGGACCAACATGTAAGCAAGAGGCCTGACCTGCCCCTCAGAGAAGAGAGGCACAGAACTCTTCAAGACTGTCAAAGTCTCTAATGCAAAGCCTGACTCACTCAGTACACATCAGGTGAGAGGAGGCTGGGTTCCAAGGACAGCAGGGTGTCACTTCACTGAAATCACTGTCATACTACCATTTCACACAGGGATGGAAAGGCTAAACCCTGAAACCTAACAAAGCCTTGAGACCTAACAATGCCCCTGGGGCTGAGGGGGTCAAAAGTGAAGTCAGATCAGCAAGTGGACTCCAGAATACAACACTGAGTATCAGCTACCAACTTCACATGCACTAGGGAATGAAGGAAAAACTTAACCAGGCTGACCATGTTATGGGCTTCCCACAACTAGGTTCAAGGGAAATGTATCTTATTTGGGGACTTGTGACATGGAGATAAAGCATCCAGCAGACATGGTTTTTATAAAGGGCCTGGGATTTTTTGAGTGAGGTCAAAAGGTTAGTAATTCCTAATGCATGTGGTAGCAAGTGCTTACAAAAAGACTAGATTAGGGGGAGTTTGGTAAAACTACATCCTGATGCTGCTAAAAATGGGCCTGCCAAAAATCTTAGTAACTAGATCCTTTGAGACATTCAAAGAGGCATTCTTCCTACGGCTCACCCAGACTGTTCTCCCGTAGATTCTGAGGGAGGGAAAAAGAGGCCAGACCTTGGTCTAAGATGTAGGTACCTGCTAGTGGAAAGTCAGATGCAAAAACAAATGGGAGAGAGCATGGTGAATGGATCTATTTCACATCACAAATTACTCAGAAATTACAGTCCCCAGAAACTGGCATATGGTGTGGGCACCATAGGGCAACAGCACTTGTCACAGAAAGAGAGCTAATTTGAAATAGTTTATAATTAAAATTCACTGTTCAGACAGTCATACCAGGCACAAAATGGAAAAGCAATACTAACAAGCTATATATTGAGACACTGCTAAAAGCAAACAAAAGCTAGACAACAATCCAGATTAGTCTTTCTAGTCTTCAAACCTAACTATAATCTCACTTCTTCCCGGGAGCTTTCTTGGGTTATAGAGAAATCTCTGTTCACTCAATGTTAGCTATTTTCCTAACAAAACATGTGCTTTCTTTTAGGTTACCTGGCTATAAGTATATAAAAATTAGCTCTGAGTTTTAAGTGTTTATGGCTCTGTAAACACTCAGCTATCAGTTTTCAGTTGGTGCTGTATGGTCTTGCCTTCTTTTTTTAGAGTGTGAACTCTCTTGAGAGGAGGGGTCATTTTACTGTGCTATATCTCTCTAAGGAGCTCTGGTAGCACAGTGGCTAAAGCACTTGACTGCTAA
>NW_006921752.1:4806863-4807358 GCF_000298275.1 Orycteropus afer afer
AAAAAAAAAAAAGGAAGGATACATTCTAAGCCAATAAACCTTCATGGAATGGAACTGGAGGCAAAACTGGTGATGGAGACAAACTTTTTTTTTTTTAAATAATAGTAACTACTTACCTCACCTTTACTGACTGCTTGCTATGTACCAAGGAGTTCTGATGGGGCAGTGCTTAAGGTATTTGACTGCCAACCACAAGGCTAGCAGTACAAACCCATTGGCTGCTCCGCATAACGAAGATGGGGAATCTACTTCCGTAAAGATTTACTGCCTTGGAAACCCAATGGAGGTCACCATGAGTCGGAATCAATTCAATGGCAGTGGGTTTAGTTTTGGTTTTTGCTATGTACCAGGCACAATTCTGAGTGATATATGTGCTTTATGATTTATTTTATTTATTTCAGCAAATGAAGGTCTCGAAGGTAACGGCTCCCTTGTTACCCTCCCGAGAGGGACTGGGTCTCCGGGTCTCCGGGAGCAAGGTGGGCACGGGCGGGC
>NW_006921752.1:4834241-4845187 GCF_000298275.1 Orycteropus afer afer
GTTTACTCTTTTGGTGCTGATCCTCCTATTATTGATTTCTAATTTGATAGCATTATGATCTGAGAAGATGCTTTGCAATATTTCAATGTTTTTAACACAATCCAATTTCTTATTGGGCACTAACTTCCAATTGGGTCTGGTTTTACTTGGAGGGATTCTCTGCCTTTTTAGAATAAATACTCTGTATATTTCCATTCCCAGCATTACTCTTTCTTCTCTAAGCATACCACAGCTCCATCTCCTCTTGAGAGTGTAATTTGCAATAACCCTATCCCAGGCTAAGCTGAGTGTTGTCACTCGTCTTCCATTTCTGGTAGCAAACATGGCCACACACACATTTCAAGCTGTGGCAGCAGCTCCTTTTCTGCCTCACAATCACTTCATGAATCTTGGCTAAGCTTTGAGATGGCAAAGAGATGTTTAATATAATATGCACACTAACCCTCTGGGTGTCCTGCTGAGCTTCATGCTGAAGTTCCAGTCAAGCACAGCTCAAATCTCTGATGGTACGTATACATCTTTCTTGTAACAGGCTATATACTATCTTGAATGTGACTGTCCAGTGCAAAATCAGCAACAGAGTGCAATCCCAGCCTCCCCTTCCCCAATCCCGCCAGCCACTGACATGATTCTGAAAGAACATAAAAGTCCTAAAAGAATGACTGGTGAGTATTTAATTTGTCTGTATGTATCCTTAGGTACAACCCATTCATTCAAATTCAGAGCCCATAAAACAGTTTTCTAATCACAACAAGGCTAAGCCATGCTAAGCTCCAGGCTTGAGAAGAACTGAATTCTAGCTTCTCTCACCCATTATTATAAGAAAGCATAATGTGCCACAGTTATTGGGCACAAAAAGATCCCTTGCCTTAGTTTTAAGGAACTTTTCTTTCAAGTTGCTTCTGCTAAAGGAGCTGTAGATTATAAATGAAGCCACGGGTACAGGTTCACTTACAGCCAATTTAGTAAGTGCTCACACAGTTCTGTCAGTCTTACTCCTACACAGAAATACATGTGGCCCCAAGGGCCCCAACCACCCACAGAGCTCTTTTGCACATCTTTTTACCCTCTAGCACATAGAAATAGAGGTCTACATCCCAGAACACACCCAGAGAAAGACAAAAGGTTGTTCTGAAATGCTATGTCTAGAGAACCAGGATCTAGCTTTTGTTTTTGCATGTGATTTCTATATTCATTTCTCTCTGAAAAACCCAGATAATGATCCAAGACAGGATGTTTCAGGGATATTCCAAAGCTGTGCATCGATATCCCTTTGTATGCTGAATCTTTCCTTGGTGTATACAGTTAATACTTAAAAAGGCAATTTGTTCAGAAGGAGCTAATGGCCTGGTGATCTCAAAATGTACTTAGCTGTAGCAGAATATCAGAATGGCCCCTAATGATTCAAGCCTCTGTGTATCCATGTCCCCTCTCTGACTCTGGGCTTATTAGCCATGTAGGCTTGCTGTAGTTGATGAGACAACAGCAAAAGTAATATAAGCAGAAACTTGAAAATGCTTGTGCACTGGGGCTTGATTCCCTGGACCCCGAGGACACTACGTGAGGAAGCACCGGCTTACTTGAGAATGAGAAACCACATAGAAAAGAGACAAGCCATCCCAGCTGAGGCCAACTGGCCTACCAACTGCCAGACATGTAAGTGAAGCCATCTGCAGTAGTTTCCTATGGCTGCCATAACAAATCACCACACACTTAGTGACCTGACCAGCACAAATTTGTTATCTTACAGTTTTTCGGGTCAGACCAACACAGGTATCACTGGACTAAAATCAAGGTGCCGGCAGGGCTATGCTCCTTTCTAAAGACTCTAGGGGAGGATCTGTTTCCTTGATCATTTGAATTGCTGGTAGACTTTAGTTCCTTGCAGTTCTAGGACTGAGGCCCATTTCCCTGCTGGCTGTTAACTGAGGGGCTGTTCCTATTTCCCATCATTGCATCTCTTTGACTGATTCTCTGACTACTTCTTCCACTTTTAAAGGTTCATGTGATTAGATTGGATCCACCTGGATAATTCAGACTACTCTCTCTACCTCAAGATCTATAACCTTAATCACATCTGCAAAGTCCATTTTGCTACATAAAGTGACAGTCATGGGTTCTGATGATTAGAAAGGGGGTATCTTTGGGAGGCCATTATTCCCCCTACCATACTGTGCCAGGCCCTCTTGCCCCTGTCAAGCCATCAAATGACTGCCAAGTTAGCCCAGACCAGATAAACTGCCCACAGAATTGTGACAGATAAGAAATGTGATTTAAAGTCACTAAATTTGGGGGGTGGTTTGTTAGGCAGCAAAAGCTAACTGATACAGTGGTCAAGGACATATCACTTCTGAGGGACGTGTACAACCCTCAACCCAATAACATGCAGCTTTTCCCTTCTCTGCTCAAGTTTAATCAGAATGCTCAAGAGGCCACTGGCAGTTTTCTGCTAAATCACAAAATAAAGCAATTAAATCAGTCCTATCTGTTCTTTCAGTCCTTATCTAGAGATTATTCCTGAGATAAAATCAAAGTCAGCCTTATTATCTCAGAAGAACCACAGAAGGGCCTTTTGCTCTATGACTAGACTTTACATACATGAAAAAAGATATAAGTGTTAGGGAAAAAAAGCTGGAAGTGTTAGGGAAAGGCTGGAAGCTGCTCTTTTGGTGGAGCAAAAGCTGCTGGTGAAATAGGGATATTTCACTGCTACCTAACCATTTCTCCTCTATGCATAAAGATCAAAGAGGGCTTTGGGGCACAGTGTCAAAGCAGGGGTCTCTAACCCTTTATTAGTTGCCCCTCAAATCTGTTGACACTTAAAGGTCTGGAAAACTTCAGCGGAAGAAAAGTGCCAAAAGCAAATTAATGTCCTCTTGGCTCTTCTGGCTGACTTCCCTGTGCCTGGGTCTTGACTATTAATTGAATGCTATTCGGATTCCATCTCGAAAACAAATGAGGATGGAGACCAGAGGCTTGCCTTCCCCAGACTGATAAGAGCAGCACAGTGCAATTATTCCCAAACAGCTTTGTTTTGGAATGTAATCACCGCCCCAGCCTTCTTCCCAATGGGATGGCAACAGTGTAATTACCTCTTCAGGATTCATTGTTTGGGAATGTAATTCTTCCATGGGGCCCTCTTTTTTGGGGAGAGGATCAGCAGTAAGAATGTAACAATTTACAGCCCCCTCCCCAGAAGCAGTCTTGTGAGCGAACAAATAAATTATTTTTGCTCTCCTAAAGCCAGAATTTCAATTTTAGCCTGTTTTTCTACCAAGGAATCACCAACATCCAATGATGGTTCAGTTGGAGCTTGGGGGGAAAAAAAAAAACCCCACAAATTAAGATGTTTGTCTTTCTTGGGGGTTGAAAATAGTGGTTAAGAGTACATACTCTACAGCTGGACTGCATGAGTTCCAATCCCCACTCTGTCAAGTACTAGCTGTGGTCTTGGGTAAATTACTTCACCTCTCTACACTTCAGTCTCCTCATCTGTGAAAATGAATGACAACAGTACACACTCTATTGGAATGCTACCCAGATTTAAGTGAATTAATATATGGGAAGTGCTTACAACACCAGGTGCTGTAGTGCACTTGAAGGACCATATCCTACAGCCACCACCCTTTGAAAATGTAAGCTTGAGTTACTACGTTCTGTCTTTCCACAATCCTCCTGCCAGTTCAGCATGATGGGCAATGTTCTGGATAATTTTAAAAGCTGCTGTGACACTGTGACAGTCTGTGAGCTATCTGCCTGTGTGAAATTTCATTCTAATAGGTGGGAGTGACTGTGGATATTTCCGTGTTCTTCCTCTCATTTATGTTACTAGTCCAACGGAATGCACCATAAAAAGGCTGTTGTGAAATCCTGCTGCTGGGAAAATCAGCAAATATTATGAAAAGCAGCCACTGGCAATGTGGCAGATCCAGAGAAAATTCATCTTTCTAGCCAGTAATATTTGTGAAAATAAATGATATATTTTTTCCACATGCCTGTAGTTCACCCTACTTCCCTTGTTCCCACTGGGGATTTCAACCCTTTATCTTCTGCCCAGCTTTCCCTCTGTTCTTTTATAGTCTAGGCCAGTGAAGTTCTCTGCTTTGAGAAGGAGTATTTTTGTCTTGTGTTTCACCAGCCATGCACCACAAAAGTAAAAATACTGAATTTGTTTTCAGCTACCTCAAAGAATGAAGCTCACTACTCAAGACAACAGACGGGAAGGCCCCTCCTGCATAACACATGGCTGCAGTGGACTGTTTATAGCTCTGTAAGAATATAAGAGATTGTCTTTGCAGGATGAAGTATGCAGGTATAGGCTGACTATCTGGTTTGGGGTTACATCCAACAGCTGGTGAAAATAAACATCTCTGGGCAGTCTCAACAGTCCTAAAGAGCTCTGGTCACCCACCAGTAGGTGCTTCTTTTCACATCATGGCTTATAGCAAGATGTACATGCTTGCTCTGGTTTCTAGCTGAGCAGCACAAGGATCTACAGGAAAAGCTGCCCCTTATGGATCAGCAGGTGCTAAAGAAAGGAAATTAACACTTAAAGGTTGCTCTAGTCTGGTAGTGAGGGTGAGAGGTGCTGCCTGCCAGTTCCCATGGCATTTCCAGCCAGTTTGGAATAAATGTGGCTGCTTGAGGATGTGAAAATGTAAAGAGAAAGAAAAGCTAATGAGAACTCTGGGTTTTAAAAAGGAGGTGTAGGGTTAACACGGGCTATTAGCTTCCAAAGGAGCCCTAGTAGTATAGTGCCTAAGGCACTTGACTGCTAACCGGAAGGCTGGCGGTTCAAACCCACCAGCCACTCCTCAGAAGAAGACTGGGCAATCGATTTCCGTAGTGATACTGCCTCGGAAACCCAAGGTGGGGTTGCTATGAGTCGGGTCCGACTCGATGGCAAATAACAACAACAACAACAACAACAACAACATTAGCTTCCAAAGTTCACAATGATCACTTATATAAAAACTGATGGGATATTGAGATAGCCAAGTCTTTCTGCAAATAGCAGATCTCTATACTTAAGGGAAGTGGAGATTGTGTGGCTGCTGCCTCCACTGGAAAATAAGGACTCGGCCTCACATTTGGTTTTTCCCTTCTTCACAACTCCTCTGCAGATTTCTGCATTGTTATCTTTTGTTCTGAGGGGTTGCAAAATATGTCAAAGCACACAGTCATAACCTAAGAAGACTGTGGTAGAACTGACCTAGTACTATAGCAGGTACTTCAAAATCAGTGGGCATCTTCAAAGTGAGCAGTAGTTTTCAGGAGTATACGTCCATAGGACTCAACAAGCTTTGTGATCATTTTGGGTTTAGCCTCAAAATAAAGAGAACTTAAAGTAAGAGTAAATAGTTGGGTCTCAATACAGACAAGTTGATGCTAAAAGTTTTTTGGAGGGGAGAGGGTAAGGGGAAGAGGTGGGAAACTGGTTAAGGAGTTGAAAGATAGGTTAACTTCTTTTAGGAATGAAACTTCTAGCAGGGCTAACCAGCACCAAGTATCCCAGCATAAAAGCAAAATGGCCTATTTACTACTGCTGTTAGGTCCTTTAGACTGCGCTATCTACTTTCGTAAGATTTACTGCCTTGCAAACCCAACACAGGTTGCTGTGAGTCGGAATTGACTTGATGGCAGTCAGGTCCTCTGAGCTCTCCCAGCCAGCCCTCTTGTACTTCTGTGTTAGCATTTAATACAATACCCAGTGTCCTATAATGTATGTGTATGTTGTTGTTCAATAGATGGCAAGCTCACAAGGCAGAGATAATGTCTTGGCTCATCTGGATATTATCACATACACTCTACCATGCAAACAACAGAAGCTCAATAAATGCTAACGTCAAAATGGCTGATAAACCAGCTGAGCACCCTGTAGGTAATTATTAATTAATTCATTTTTTCCCAATCACCACAGCTCTGGTGGTGTAGTGCTTAAGGGATGTGACTGCTAACCAAAAGGTTGGCAGTTCAAACCCACCAGCCATTCTGTGGAAGGAAGACAGGGCAATCTACTTCCATAAAGATTTACCCCCTCAGAAACCCAATGGGGGTTGCCATGAGTTGGAATCAACTTGATGACAGGGAGTTTTTTTTTTTTTTTTTAGCAATCACTCCAGATCAAGAAGAGTTATACAACAAGGGTCCACCAATACTAACTTATCTTGGGTTCTTGGTGTGCATACTCCTTAATATGTTACCAAATCCTTTCTTCTCATTTCTCTGCCTCTGTTTCTAACTGAATGAGTTAATCTAGAACTCTAGTTCTCAATTCTTAAAGTGCAGCAAGATCACCTGGAAGATGTTTTGAAACACAAATTCCTGGATTCTACAACCAGAATTTCAATTGGTGGGCTTAAGATGGAGACTAAGAATTTGTATCTCTGACAAGTTCGCAGGTGGTGGTGCTGCTGCTGGTACAGGGGCTATATTTTAAAGAATCTCACACTGTCATGGCAACAGAGGAGCATATACTTGGTCAACTGAGAAGATGCTTATTTCACCAGCACAGGTCCCAAAGGGAAGACAGAAAAGGGTTTTTTAAATGCAAACTTTTTGACTCCTCTACTCTTCCCCACTTGGGTAACAGAGCTATAGGCAACAGTGGCTATACTAGTTGTCAAATGACTGACATAGGGACCTAGGTTATTACTATCTTAGGTTGATGCCATAGAGCACAAGCTCCCAGTTTTTGTTTTTTAAACTTACTGACCATAGCAAAGGGGAGAAATCCCTGTTTGGGACCCAGGAAGAGGACCACTGGGGAGGAAGGCAGAACAACAGAGCAGCTGGTCAGGTTACACAAGCGAAGAGGCTAGCATAGCTCTAATTCATACTGGCTCCAAAACATTATAATACAAACCATAATAATGATAACAGCTAACATCAATTAAACACTTACTATGTGATAAACAATACTATTCTAAGAGATTCAGGTAACTAACTCATTTAATCCTAACAATAATCCTGAAAGTGAGTTACTATTTTTTTTTCTTTCAGTTTTCTTTATTCTGTTGTTGTTGAGAATTTGCATAGCAAAACATACACCAATTCAACAATTTCTACATGCACAATCTGTTGTTGTTGTTGTTATGTGCCGTTGAGTCGGACCCGATTCATAGCGAACCCTCCTTGGGTTTCCGAGGCAGTATCACTACGGAAGTAGATTGCCCAACCTTCCTTCCAAGGAGTGGCTGGTGGGTTTGAATCGCCAGCCATCTGGTTAGCAGTCAAGTGCCTTAGGCACTACGCTACCAGAGCTCCCCATGCACAATTTAGTGACACTGATTACATTTTCTGAGTTGTGCAACCATTCTCATGTTCCTTTTCTGAGCTGTTTTCCTCCTCATTAATGAAACTCACTACCCCCGAATATTCCTATCTAATCTTTCGAGCTGCTGTTGTCATTTTTATCCTGTATAGAGAGTTCTTGAAAGAGCATAATGTTCAAGGCAGACATTTTTTACTAGTTAAGCTAAACTGCTATTTGGTGTTAAGAAGACTTCAGGCAATATATTTGGTTTAAGATTTAAAGATTATCTCAGGGCAATAGTCTCAGGGCTTCATCCATCTTCCATGGCTCCAGAAAGTCTGGAGTCCATGCAAATCTGAAATTCTGTTCTGTATTCCCCTCCTTTTGAGCAGGACTCTTCTATGGAGTATTTGATCAAAATGTTCAGTAATGATAGCCATGGACCACCCAGTTCTGGTTTCACAGCAAAAGACTCAGTTGTTCATGGAGGCAATCAGCCACACATTTCACATCCTCTCCTTTCTCTATTGTTCCAGGTGAACAGAGACCAACAGTTGTGCCTTGGGTGGCTACCTGCAAGCTTTTGAGACCCCAGGCTTTACACAACAAAGTAGGAGGTAGAACAGAAGCACTAAACATGTCAGCAAGCCAATTAACTAAAACATTTTATGAAACCATGATCCTAAACCTCCAAACCAAGGAAGCAAATTCTATGAAGTGTTTGGTTGTACATAAGCAGCCTCAGCAATTCTTCTTCTTCTTCTTTTTTTTGGTCATTGTTGTAAATACCTCTATCACATAGTTTTTGCCAATTCAACTTTTTACAGGTGTACAACTTGTTGACAGCAATTACAGTAATCAACAGGCAACCCAGCCCTTAATCAATATGATTTGTCCATCACTGTTAACCCTTTTTTCTCCCCTCCCTCCTGTAACCACTAATAAACTCTGGTCTCCATACATTTGCTGCCTTTTCTTTTCTTTCTTTTTTTTTAATATAAGTGAGGTCAAACAAGATTTTTCTTTTTATGATTGACTTGTTTCACCTAGCATAATGTCTTCAAGCTCCATATATCAAGATTTCATTTCTCCTTCTGGCTGAGTAACATTTCGTTGTATGTACATGCCACATTTCGTTTATCTATTCATTTGCTGATAGGTATTTAAGTTGGCAGGAGCTCTGGTAGCATAGTGGCTAAGATACTTGGGCCGACTCGACTACACATAACAACAACAACAACAACAACAATTTAAGTTGGCTATTGTGAATAGTGCTGCAATGAACATTGGTGTACAAGTCTCTTTTTGAGTTTCTGCTTTTAAGTCTTTTGGGTATATACCTAGGAGTGGAATTGCTGGGTCTCTTAGTAGTTCATTCATTCTTTAACTTTTTATTGTGATTTGGGCAAAAAAAAAAAAAATTTTTTTTAATTTTATTGTGATTCAGGTGGAAGTTTACAGAGCAAATTCATCTTCCATACAGCAGCTCACATACATTTTGTCTTATGACACTGACTGCAATCTCCTACAATGTAACAGCTCCCCTCCCACTTCCTTCCCATAGCTACCTCTTTCTTCCCTGTGTTCTTCCTTCCACTTACTGCTGGCTCCCAAGCTGTATCCCTGTGCAGTCCTTCTATTCTCCCATGATTGATCTCTCCAAGGAGTGTATCTTCTTAATGTAAATGTTCAGCCCAAATGCCTGTCTTTTGTTTGGCTGTAAGCCACAAGTATGGTACAATTCTAGACCTGAAGGGTAGCCAGGGGCTATAGTCTCAGGAGTTCCAGCAGGCTCCATCAGACAAGCAAACCTGGTCCTTTTTTTTTTTTTTTTTAAAATGATGTGAGTTTTGTTCTGCACTGTTCTCCCACTCTATCCAGGATCTCCTACATAGATCCCCTTCCGAGTGGTTGACAATGGTAGCCAGGCACCATCTAGTTCTTCTGGTCTCACAGTCGTATAGGTTGAGGACTGCATGGTGTATATTTGGGTGTAATTTTACAAAACAGATTCATTTTATATTCAACATTTCCTACACATTGGTAGTTTTATGTTTAGTTTTTCAAGAATCCCCTATGGTACAGTGAATTACTTAATATAGCTCTTCTAGTCATGGTCTTTGTGGTGCTGGCCATATGACTTGGGGGAACTAATGTGAGGTGCTTGTGGCCTACCACGGAGATTGGACAGCTTGTTGCTGTTATGTTCCATCAAGTCGGACCGACTCATAGCAATCCCTCCTTGGGTTTCTGGGGTGGTATCACTACGGAAGTAGATTGCTCAACCTTCCTTCCGGGGAGTGGCTGGTGGGTTTGAACAGCCAGCCTTCTGGTTAGCAGTCAAGTGCCTTAGGCACTATGCTACCAGAGCTCCCGGACAGCTTGTTAGTAGTGTAAATAAAGTACATGGTACCCTCTGTCGGAGTGAGACCATGGAAATAAGGCGCATGGAACCCTAATGTGGGAATTTGGTCAGTTTCATCACTTTGGTAGGCTTAAACTGAGCCCTCCCAGAGGCAGAAGAGAGGTATCTCACTACCATCAAGATGGAGAAGAGCTGAGAGTGCAGCGTGTCCTCAGACTCTAGATCCCTAGACTGAAATGACGGTAGTAGTAGAACCAAGAGAAAGGCATGAGACATAGCAGCAGACTGTTCAGCCCATACAGCGAGAAAGCTGAATGCCTTTGGGCAGGAAACTGGCTGGCAGAAGCCAGGCCAACAGGCCACCTACGGAGAGGCATGCCTGAGGGCAAAGCAGAGGGGAGAGACTGTCTTGATTAAAGAATTGTATCCCCAGCACATTGCTGAACCTGAACTGAAACTTGTTACTTCTCTAATAAACCACAGAATTATGAGTATTGTCTGTGTGGCAACTGCAACGAATTACTGAACCTAGCAGAGAAGCAGTGAGTGCTGTGGGAGGGACAGTTGGTATTAGAATTGGTAAAAAGTTGGAGGGTGGCAGCATGTCTGACTTCTGCATCACAGGAACCAGCTCTGGGCTGATGCTATTAATCCTTGTCTCTTAACCCTGTGAAGTCAGAAGAGGTCAGAGGATGCCACCCCCATGCCCTTTTTTGCACTACCACACTGTATTCCACAGCAGCTGTACCGTTTTGCATTTTTATCAGCAATGGTAACTGTACCAATTTCCCCACATCCTTGCTAATATTTATTTTTCACTGTGTGTGTGTGTGTGTGTGTGTTTAAATCTAAGCCACCCTAATGGGAGTTTAATGGTATCTCATTGTAGTTTTGATTTGCATCTCTCTGACGGCTAATGACATTTAGCATCTTCATGTGTTTGGTGGCCATTTGAATGTATTTGGTGAAATGTCTATTCAAGTCCTTTGCCCATTTTATGATTGGATTATTTGTCTTTTTCTTGTTAAGTTGTCAAACCTGTATATATATTTTGGTTATTAGATTCTTGTTGAATATATATATGGTTGCTAAAGATATTCTCCCAGTCGGTAGCTTGACTTTTCCTTTTGGTAAACTCTTTTGATAAACAAAAGCTTTAAATTTTTATGTTGTTGTTGTTGTTGTTAGGTGCTGTTGAGTCATCTCTGACTCATAGTGACCCTATGCACAACAGAACAAAACACTGCCTGGTCCTGCGCCAGCCTCACAATCCTTGTTATACCTGAGCCCATCATTGTAGCCACTGTGTCAATCCATCTAATTGAG
>NW_006921752.1:4846077-4854993 GCF_000298275.1 Orycteropus afer afer
TTGTTATGATCCACACAATCAAATGCTTTTGCATAGTCAATAAAACACAAGTAAACATCTTTCTGGTATTCTTTGCTCTCAGCCAAGATCCATCCAACAGTAGCAGTAATGACAGCATTACTTCTGCTTGTTCTAAAAATTTTGTGGTTTTAGTTTGCACATTTAGATCTTTAATACACTTTGAATTTGTTTTTGTGTATAATGTGAGGCAAGGATCCTGTTTCATTTTTCTGAATGTGGAAATACAATTTTCTAGCACCATTTATTTTAGAGACTCTTCCTTTTCCACTGAATGCACTTAGCACCAATGTAAAAATTCAGCTGACCACAGATGTGTAAGTTTCTTTCTAGATTTTCAATTCTATTCCATTGGCCTATGTGTCAATTGTCATACTAGTACCAAGCTGTTTTGATTACTGTAGTTATATAGCACATTTCAAAATAAAGAAGTGGGAGTCTTCCTCCTTTGTCCTTCTCTTTCAGCATTATTTTAGTTATTCAAGACCTCCTGCTTTTCCATATAAAGTTGAGGACTGGTTTTTCTATTTTGAGACTGTGTTGAACCTATAGATTGGTTTGGGTAGTACTGATATCTTAACAATATCAAGTCTTCCAATCTATTTATTGCTTTAAGTTTCTCTCTAAGTACTATCTTCACTGCATCCCATAAATTTTTGGCTTGTTATGCTTTCACTTGCCTCTAATAAATTTATGACTTCTCTTTTAATTTCTTCCTTGGCTCAATGGTAGTTTAATAGTATACTGCTTAATTTCCATATATTTGTGTATTTTCCAGCCCCCCTACCCCTATGTTTAAGATGTCTAGCCTGACTTCACTGTGGTCAGTGAAAATGCTTTATATATCATTGCAATCTTTTAAAATTACTATTCTTATGCTCACTTTCTAGATGAAGAAACCTACAGTCAGAAAGTAAAATAAATTATTAGATTACACAACTAGAAAGTAGAATGGATATTTCAATCTAGACAGTCTAGCTCCAGAGGCCAAACTCTTAAATATTTCTCTATGCTGCCTCGCATGTAGAATATACCCTACAACTGGGAGCTGTCTTTCCCTTGCCTTACTCACTCATCACTCATGCACACAGGCTAGAGACATGTGTAGAGCCTTTGCAAACTGCCCTGAGAGACAGAAACCCTTGGTCCATGCCCAGGTTCAAGTTGCAACCTTCCCTCCTTAGCTAATCTATCAAGATTAGGAGCTGAAGTCTCAGGGGAATTATTAAACTTTTAGTAGCAGAGCCAAAACCTAGTGAATTAGGAAAGCACACCATTCCCTGGCTAGACTGTATACTCCCTAAGGGCAGAACCATTTAATGTTTGTGATACCCAAAGTGCCCTGGAAAATGCCACGTCCTTAGAAAGTTGTTACCTATATTTCTAACTGATAAAACAAAAAGGGAACAGGGGCAAAGCATTAATGGGGAAAGTTCAAGAAGTATGCACAGAAAAACTCAGTCACACAATATAAAAGGGACAGAAAAATTCACTGACAAAGACCAGTATTTTCCCTAGAAAGGGCTGAAGAAGCAGAGGCAATTCAGATTAGAAACTAGGACACAGCTTCTCAATAAGCACACCTCCCGTCACTGGTGTTAAGAGATGTGATAAAGGACCACAGGTAGTGAGGACACAAATGTTCCAGTGATGGGTGGAAACCACCTAAGTAAAAGGCCCTGGGTGCTGTGAGGCAGCTGGGAATGCTGGGTTCTCTGGGAGGAGTTCTGCAGTTACTTGTCTGTTTCCCAGGCAACCAAGCTAACCCCTTATCGCCTTCACTTTCATCACTGGAGCAGAATGAAAGGTAATTGGGTTAATTATTAAAGCAGCACTAGCTAGTACCACCACCACTAATTGTCCATTTATCTAGGATTTATAAACAGCCATTTATAAACAGTTAATTGACGTTGAGTTGGAATGTGCCTGTCACTTTATCTGCCCAGCTACCGGGTACAGAAGTGGCAAAGGTGATAAAAAGTCCACCACCAGAATTATTATTCATTTTTCTCCATGCTCATTAACATAATGATGGCCCTAAACTGTATTCACTACTACTCATTATACCCAGATTTGCTAGTTCAAGTGCAGTTCTGGTATGCAGTGATTAAACAATTTGTTGTGTTAGCTATGGTATCAGGTTGTAAAATCTGGCTGATTCTTAAAGTCAGTGAAGCTGAGGCCAGAGAATGCCCACCCCAGTTAGCCAATTAGACTAGACAGGAAACTTAATTCCCTAAGGTAAGGAGGCAGTGGAGAACATTTAATAGAGATAGCGGGATCAGCACTAGAATTGGTGTTTTTAAAAGGGATGGGAGAGGCAAAAAACCACTAGAAATAAAGTTTAAAAAGAAAATTTGTAAAGAGGGCAAGTCTGTCTTACTCACACCAGGCAACAAATGGAGGGATTTTTGAGATGTAAAATTATATAAAGCAATGACTATAAAACTGTATTGTTAGGTTTATAACATATGTCAACATAATACACACACATGACAATAACAGAACAAAGTAGCAGCATTATTAGGCTTCTCAGGGAACGAAGCTAAAATGGATCAAAGTTTCTACATCTTACTGGAATTAAGCTTGTATAATTTTAAGTAAATTCTGATACAGCTTAAAAATTAGTAAAGAAATTAAAATGGTACATTAGAAAATATCCATTTAATACTACAGAAGTCCATAAAGGAGGAACAGAGGAACAAAAAAGACATTAGACAGACAAAAAACAAACAACATAATGGCAGACATAAATCTAACTATATCCATAATAACATTAAACATGAATGGCCTAAACAATCCAATCAAAAGACAGAGACTGTCAAAATGCATTAAAAAAATAAACAAAATCTGACAATATGCTAGCTACCATAAACATACTTTAGGTCTAAAGATATAATCAGGCTGAATGTAAAAGGGTGGGGAAAGATATATTATGCAAACAACAACCATAAAAACTAAAGTAGCTGCACTAGTACCAGATGAAATAGATTTTAAGACAAAAAGTATTACTAGAGACAGATGAATATTTTATAAGAGGGTTAATTCATCAGAAAGATCTAATAATTATAAACTTACATGCACTTAGGAACAAGGCACCAATATGAGACAAAAATGAATGGAGAATAGAGAATTCAGCAATAATAGTAGAGGACTTCAATAGCCCACTCACTCTCAATGGCTAAAACAACTAGACAGAAAAACAGTGAAGGATATACAAAAAGCATTTGACTGCAAACCAGAAGGTCAGAGATTCAAATCCACTAGCCCCTCCACAGAAAGAGGATGGGGCAATCTACTTCCATAAAGATTTATACCTCAGAAACCCAGTGGGGGTCACTTTGAGTAGGAGTCGACTCACTGACAGCAAGTATCAACCAAACAGATCTACATGCATCCACAGAACACTGCATGTAGCCAGTGCACATAGAACACACTTCAGGAAAGTCAGAAAGCAATTTATTATTTAAAATAGTTGAAATCATACAAAGTGTTCTCTCAGGCTCTAAATTAGAAACCAGTGAAGAAGGAAACGGGGGTAATTCTTGAATATGTGGAAATTCAAGAATTCACTTCTAAACAACCAATGGGTCAAGGAAGAAATTATAAGAACAATTAGAAGGATGACTGGAAACAGAGCCATCTGTCGAGGAGACTCAACCAGGCCCCAATGACCTGTGGCTAAGAGCAAAAAAATTCTGACATTTGCCACTGATTTTAATCAAAATACTAAATTAAGTACATCAGGCTCACATCTGCTCTGAGCAGATGCTCATTAGGATGAAAGTAAAAAAGATTATGTAGGACAGATAACTAATACTCTACATTACTCAGGCCCCTAGCCCTTAGAAGTTTTTTATTCTTCCAGTAATTACCAGAAAGCTGTCAAATGCTGGGGTTTCTCATTTCACTATTACGAGGCCTCAAATATGCAGGAAAATATTATAAGCTTAAGAACCTTTGGCAGATATCCCTACTTGAACACAAGCAAAACATGGTACAGAAGACAGAATAGAGGCATTATGAGTCAGACAGAACTGGTTTTAACGTACCTAGCCTGTCTCTAACTGTTATACTGAGCAAATGATACAACCTCTCTCTCTGAGCCTTAGTTCCCTTTTCTACAGAATATTACCACCACCACCACCACCACCTACCTCACAGGGTTGTTGTACTGATTAAAGGAGATGCTGTATGGGAAAACACTTAGGACAGTTCCTGGCCCATACTAGGCAGTCAGTAACTTCATTTCCTTCTTTATTATCAGTTGCTTTTGCAGTAACAGAACAGAGCCAGAGTTGTCTGCTAAAAAGTCAGCAGGGGGAGCTCCCCTAGTTTTTCATGTATCCACAAAAATATACCTGGTACAGTTATAACTTTAGAGGTATTTCTGCCTCTGTAAGATTGGGTTCAGAATCTGTACTGCTGAAGATGGAGAACAGCTGAGGTTAATGGGTAAATGGAAGTCTCCAGGAATTTAAGCATTGTGGGTAAGGCACCAAGATAAGGGAGAAGTAATGAAGATTAACAGACTACCAAAATACTTCTATGCAGCAGCTTCTGTTTTCTATTATCGCTTGTAGGGCTCTTGTGAGAGGAAGTAGACAGAATGGATCTTAATTTTCTACAAATCCATTTTCGTTGATGATTTCAAATAGCTTCTGGCTAGTGTCCACTGGAGACTCATTTGTTACCACAGGACTGGTCATGCCTCCAAAAACTGCAGGTGTGTGTCTGCTTTCTGCTCCCGGGTCTGCCAGATTTCTGGGCTTTACCCTTGCAAACAGCCAGTTACCGTCCAGAGCCACAAACTTATGCCTGGGGCCAAGAACCAAAGAGCAAGACTGATGTCTCTGGCTAACCACCTAGACTTTGAGCTATACAGGGAAGGGATCATGCCTGTCTTTTTTGTTTTGTTATTCCCAGAGCCTAGAACAATGCTTGGCATACAACAGCTGTGGAACAAATATCTATTGAATTTAATTGTTTTGAGACTATACCAACCTCATTCCAATGATACAAGAGAAAGTGCCTTTCCAGGAAAACTTGGGAGTGCTTACCGCTAAAAGGCCAATTTCTCTTTCATTTTGAAAACCATTATTGTACCAGCTCTATTACATGATCACAAGTAAGTTTAATAAAGAACAAAACATCTGTATTCAAGAGAGCAAGGCACAGGGAAAGGGCTATTTTGTTACATAATAAGATTTTCCTCACTAAGCACCATTGGGTCATAAAAAGCTAATCTAACAACCACTGAAAGTAACTGGAATTTGACCAGATAAGAAAAACCCTGAAGGTCAGCTAAGTACACCCTAGGAAATCTCTCTTCTAGATTAAAGTACAAGCAAAAGAACAGTATTTTCACACTCTGCCTTTAAAACAATTTTGGCAGGCAGACTAGAAAGGTAGGTTAGCATCCAAGTTCTGGAGTCTCACTGCCTGGGTCCAGTTCTGGCTCCCCTACTTCCTGGCTGTATTGCTTTGGGCAAGTTAGCTCTCTGGGTTTCACGTTTTGGAATTTTCTCAAGACAAGAAACAAGTAATAGAACTGACAACAGAATCTGGAGGGACATCCAAATATTTATCAACGATGACGGCTTTTAAGAAAAGACTAATAGGCACTCTGCAATATATACCTTGAAAAAACGGGAAAAACAAGTTTAATTGTGGATGGAACTTATCTGCTAATCTAACTCAAGAGTGAGGTCCTCTGCGGTCAGGTCCTTTGCGTAGCAGTACCCTGCATCCTTTTCTAGAGGACATTCTCAGCAGATTTCCCACTTGTAAATAAATGCCTGGTTGAACACCACACCTATATTCAAAGATATCTATAAGTGAAATCAGGTCATTTGGGGTCAGACCTCTCTGGCATAGAGGAGGGAACACATTTCGTAAACTGTTATTGAAAACCACGAAGAAAAGGAAAATAAACCACACAGCTGTTCAAAATAAGCTAAATGCCAAAGGAACAGACATTTGCCTTCAGCAGAGGAGAGCATGGGGTACTGTGTGGGGTGGTGGAGGCAGGTGTCAGAAACAAAGAAGGGTGGAGAAGAGCTCAGTAGTGTTGCCTGGGGCCAAGTGTCCACATGCCATCAGCCAAGCCACACAGAAGCACCAGGCAAGGGGAGGCCATGGAGGTCTATTTAACAACTAGGGTCAGAGCCTTCCTCACATGAGTTGTCAGGATACTATTGTATAGTCTGCCCCCCATCAGGCCTGGGCCTATAGAGAGTCCTGGCATGTGCCAGAGAAACCACTAAGGTTTCTGGGATTTCTAAGCCTTGGTGTTGGGTCAAGGATATGAGAGCTCTGGTACTGTAGTGCCTAAGGCATCTGACTGCTAACCAGAAGGCTGGCAGTTCAAACCCACCAGCAACTCCTCGGAAGGAAGACTGGGCAATCTACTTCTGTAGAGATACCTCCTTGGAAATCCAAGGAGGTGTCACTATGAGTTGGATCCAACTCAACGGCAGTGAGAGCGAGAGACCCCATGGCCTACCAGCTGCCACAACTGCCATCAAATTCACTGCCGTCAAGTCAGATCTGACTCATAGGAACCCCTCCTTGTGTTTCTGAGGTGGTATCACTACGGAAGGAGCTGAGTTAGGAGTCACTAAACTAAAGCTTGCAACATTCTTTCAGCATGACAGGCCACCGGTTCACACAGATCCCTCTCTACTTTTAACAACCACATGACCCAGATTTTCCAAAACAGGATACCATTTTGAATAAAATGCTTATTAAAGATAGATTTAAATGTGGTTTAACTTTTATACCTTCACATACATAAATTTACAAATTGGTGGGTGGGGAAATAACCCTCATAAGAATAAAATATAATTCTGCTTTGACTCCTTCTCTAGAGACTTCCCAAAAGCAGCAGCACACACTATGC
Source organism: Orycteropus afer afer (assembly GCF_000298275.1). Taxonomy (NCBI): domain Eukaryota; kingdom Metazoa; phylum Chordata; class Mammalia; order Tubulidentata; family Orycteropodidae; genus Orycteropus; species Orycteropus afer. Next base: position 4,852,997 of record NW_006921752.1, read on the forward strand.
TTACAGGCCTGGTCACATCACGCCGTAGACCCCGAAACACTGGCCACTAAGCTATTTAGTCATCCTAAAACTGCCGAAGCTGGGTTTGCCTGGCTCCTTTTCTGTTCTGTGGAGCTTTCTGAGCCAGCGCCACGGGTCTCTTGTCCCTCCTCCTTCCTCGGCAGATTCTACAGTGCCTAGAAGCTCCATGTGCTGGCAGTCACAAAGGGTTGGAGAGGTGTGCAGTAAGCTCCTAATTAAATCACGGGATCTGTCTCATGAGCATCGCACCAACTGAAACATGAACAAGACACCTTTATCATTCAATTAAAAGCATGACCAGAACCTAATTGCTGGATTAAAGCAGCAGCTGGTTTAAACAAATAATTAAAAAAAAAAAAAAAAAAAAATCTGAAGGATGTGGGCATGGGCAAGAGACACAGTTTTCCTCAACCTAGTGGTTTGTTTCCTTGAAGTTAGGAACTGAGTACATGCTACAAAGCAGAGTTCAAGGCAAATGTCAAGACGCCATTACATCAACACAGATAAAGAGGGAGGAAGCTTCATCTGACTCACTGCTCCTTCAAATTTTCAACATCCATAGAAACAGTTCCTTACCTGCCAGGACCCTGTTAACAGAAGAGTGAGTAGCCAAGCCAGGCTGTCCACGTTCATGAAAAATCCCAGCATAAGGCAGGTATTCAGGCAGCAAGAAACGCCTACAAGAAGGAATTGTGTGTGAAAAGCCTACTAAAAACTACCATAAAACAAAAGGGCTATATTATCTACCTACTCTCAAAAATCAGGGGTAAGGAACCCAGTGAACCTAATGAATCCACAGTAGCCCACAAAGCAGTAAAAATTCCTAGGATCCATTCTTCCACAGATCTGTATCTTCTTCCTACCATTCCTTCTAAAGTAAGGGTTCCCAGGGCTTACTCTTAAACAGGATGCTCCTAATGCCACTTCTCTTTTTCCTGAGGTTAATCATCTCCCACCAATTCCCTAGGTGACACGGTTGGACTGTAGGCTCACTAGAAAGTGATACCAGGTATGGACAATCCAAAGATCAGAAACTAGGTTTAAAAATGAAATTCTAGGCTCTCATAACGACTCCCTCTGTGGCAGACTGTCCAGTTCTTACCTGGGGACAAAGCGGCCAAGTGAAGGTGCAGACATACGGGCGTTGCGGGGAGCTCTGTGCCTGGATCTGTCACCACTGTCCCTGTGAAAACAGAGACTAGATGTAAGAGTCATGAAGGCAAAATCACCTGAAAGATAAACATCTTCAAAACTAATTCTTACACTTAGGAGAAGACATCACAGCAGTAAGTCATCTCATTTCTCAGTAATTCGGGTGATATATTGATACACTGCATTTCTGGAGCACATCAAGTAAAAAATTTATAAGCATCTATTGACAGTTCAATATGGAGGAGGAAGATTTTCCTTGAGTTAATGTGGTCCCTGAGACCTACAGCATCTGATATTAGAATCAAGTTTAGACCTTCCAACGCATCTGAAACAGATACATGTATGTGAGAACTTCTTTTTCTAGATTGAAAAATGCAGAGAAATTTTTTTGGAGCTCTTGAAGGAAGAAAAAAATTCCCCCATCAATTTCTCTCAACAAATGGTACCTTCAAATGAACCTGTTTAGGTAACTGACATGGAAAAATCAGGGATAAGTGAAAGAAAAAAAAAAAAAAAACCCCACAAGATTGGACAGTCACTTCTTTTAGAGAATGAAAAATAGACAACAATGAAGAATACTAGAAAATGTAATCCTAAGCCAAGTCATTTGAGTTAAAAAAAAAAAAAGGGTACATGTTTTCTTTATGGACTATGAAGTTGTTCTTCTACCACTTTTTCTCTGTTCTTATCATGTTCCCTCCTAAGGCTCTCCAGCAGCATTTCTAAGGACTTGGATAAAAATGCTGAAAGATTACACAGTACATATACATGAGTGCTCGCAAACCCCAAAGCAACACTAAGAGCTGTTTATTTATTTATTTATT
>NW_006921752.1:4860373-4861463 GCF_000298275.1 Orycteropus afer afer
CTGTGGTTTTTTGTCATGTTGTTGGTGTTTCCTTGGCCCACATACTTTTCTGTGCTGAGTTCAGTTTGTTGGCTAATGCTTTCTCCCTCTTCTTCTTTGTTGTTGGTTTTGTGCTGATTAAACCCATGTTTTCCTTCCTTCAAGATTTGCTTAGGGGGACTGTGACTTTTCTCTGTGGTTACCTTGGAGTATATTCTTGTCTCTACATGTTTAGAACCGCGCGTCCTGTGAAGACACTGTCCTGTTTTCCTCTCCATTTGAAAGTTTGTACCTAGAAGTTTTATTCCATCTGATAGGTTAGTTGCTGTTGTTGTGTGCTGATTGACTTCCGTGGTTTTTAGAGTGCAATTTTTATGGCCTTATTTTGATTTTCTATTTCTGAGTTGATTTTAGTGTTGATGCCACAAATCCTGATTTTGTTGATCTCTGTTGTGGGTTCTCCATTGGAAGAATTTTGTTAAGCATTTCTTGTAGGGTTGGTCTGGTTTTACAATATCCCTTAATTTCTGTTTATCTCAGAATGCCTTAATTTTGTCCTCATATTTTATGGATAATTTGTCTGGATATAGGATCCTGGTTGGAAGTAATTTTCCTTCAGTGTTTTATATATGCCGTCCCACTGCCTTCTTGTCTGCATGGTTTCTGCTGAGTAATTGGAGCTCAGCCAGTTTGATTATTATAAGTAATATTTCTTTTGTCCTGGGCAGCTCTTAAATTTTTTTCTTTGTCTTTGGTTTTGGAGAGTTTGATTAGAATATGCCTTGGTGTTTTTCTCTTGGGATCTATCTTGTGTGGGGTTCCATGAGCTTCTTGGACAAATACTTTTTCTTCTTTCATGATATGGGGGAAGTTTTCTGTTAGCAGGTCTTCCACAATTTTCATAGTGGTTTTTTTCACCTCTTCTTGTTCTGGAATTCCAGTGAGTCTTATGTGGGATTTTTTCATGTCATCCCATATAATTCTTAGGTTCTCTTCATTTCTCTTAAATCTTTGTTCTGAGTTTTCTTCATACAGGCTGGTATCCAGGGATTTGTTTTCTAGTTGGGATATGTGTTCTTCAGCCAGTTCTAATCTACTCTTTTGTGCTTCT
>NW_006921752.1:4862532-4893328 GCF_000298275.1 Orycteropus afer afer
TGCCTGTTTGCATCTAGCCAACCCAAGTTACCAATAAAATCAGGTGCTGAAGGTAGCTCCTTGGGGTGATCGCTGGTATGCTGGTGTGGTCACTGGTATGCTGGTGTGTTGTGTCTTCTGCCTTAACCCAGGGAGGTCTCGGATGGCCATTCTCACCTGCCAGTCGCTCCCCCAGGGAAGTCTCCGATGGCTTTTCTCGGCTGCCTGTCTGTGCTTCGCAGGATACATCTTCTTATTTTTTTATTCCCCTGTACCTTTCTTCTAATTCTACTCCTCTGAGTTTGGTACATTCTGACTCAGTGAGCAGAGCTCATTCACAATGCTGTACCTACTTTTTCAAGCACTAAGATGCTAGAGAAAATAGCATGTTGATTACTGATGAGACTCCATTTTTGCAGTCCAGATCTATCTAATTTTGAAGCCCCTGCTCTTTCCACTGCACTTCACTGCTTCCCACAAGAAGAGAGAGGAAAGTGGCTTCACATAGCTTAGTTTCCAATGCATCAAAGGAACAATAAGCCAAAGGGCACTGGCTGGACAGAGCAGCTAATTAGCTGCTTAACCAACTCCACAAAATAAATGAACTCCTGAGCTTGAATTAGAGCATTTTCTCAATTCTCTCTTTTGATTATCTTCAAACCAATGAGATTATCTTCAAACTGGCCCTGGAACTAAAGTAAAGACACTACATTGGCTTTCAAGCCAGTGGGAGATTCATAAGCCAGAAACGAAAGTCTATGAAGGCTTTTACATCTTGGTAGAGTGGGCTGCTAAGCATTGAAACAAATCAATACTAGGGGTATTAGAAGCTGATCCATTAAAGAGCCAGTATGTGGTCTTAACTTTTCCAAAAATGAAAACATACTATTGTTTTCCTTAATATATCATACTCCTTTGAACAATGAGATTAGAAATTCCTGACCAAAAGGCTATAGTCACTGGGGAGCTCCAAAATTATTATAAAGTCTTGGTAGCCACAAGTATACAAAGCAGGAGCTGAATACCAAACAAGATGACTCCCAAATCAAACATACTATTACTTTTCAAATATATATGAAGTGCAGTTATGACTAATAAAGTACTAATACATTTAAGAGTACAAGAGAATGCACGATAGCTTTTCATTATTGCATGTTTTACTTATCAGTGGGCACCAAAAGTACAATTAATAGCATGATAAGAGTTAGAAATTATTTTGAAGTTAAAAAGTGTTTGAAGCCTCAAGAGAGCTGAACCTTAAGCTAGAAAAAAAGTATTGTGAAGCAAATCCAATCAGTTTATTCTACAGCTGTGAGAGAGATAGCTGGCTGTCCCAGATCACACTGTAGAACTGACTGCTCACTTCTACAAGGTCCAAAGCCAAATCTGTGACCCATTTTCCTCTGGACAATGAGCAGTACTCAAGGTGCTGTGGCAACGTTGAAGAGCAGGCAAGGAGAAGCTGATACACCAGAGAGTACTGATCAGCAGCTGCCAAAATCCTAAGGTGACACTCAGAGTTTGGGGAAAAGACTCAAGACAACTTAGAAAACTAGAAAAGCACAGGTAGGATTAAGGAAAACTTGAGCTCCTAACAACACACCACAGACTTTTGTTATTAAAACCAAACTAAAACTTCTTCTAGTCAAAGACCAGAAAAACTAGATAGATAGTAGCTGCCTACCACTAATAACTGGTCTGACCTGGACACAATAGAAGGTCCCAGATAGAATGAGAAAAAAATGTAGAACAAAACTCAAATTGATATTAAATAAATAAATAAAGACCCAACTTACTGGACTAATGGAGACTGGAGGAAGCCCCGAAACTATCACCATAAGATGATACCCTTTTAACTAGAAGTCACCATATATTAGAATGGTGTATAAAATAAACAACACTTACGAGGAATGAGCTCCTTAGAACAATCAACTATACAAGGCTAAATGGACAATGTTTGTCCAAAGGCAAAGATGAGAAGGCAAAGAAAGGTAGAGAAACTGGAGGAATGGAATTGGGGAAGGCAGGGTGGAAATGGGGAGAGTGCTGACACATTCCAAACCCAAACCAAATACACTGCTGTGGAGTCGGATCTGATTCACAGCGACCCCTCCTTGGGTTTCTAAGGTGGTATCACTATGCAAGTAGATTGCCCAACCTTCCTCCTGAGGAGTGGCTGGTGGGTTTGAACCGTCAGTCTTCTGGTTAGCAGTCAAGTGCCTCATGCACTATGCCACCAGAGCTCCTGCTGACACATTACAGGAATAGAAACCAACTTACAGAACAACTTGTGTGTAAATTGTTGGAGGAGAAACTAATTTGCTGTGTAACCTTTCACCTAAAACACAATGTTGTTGTTAGGAGCCATCAAGTCATCTCTGACTCATAGCACCCCTATGCACAGCAGAACGAAACACTGCCTGGACCCACGCCAGCTCTGTGATCCTTGCTATACCTGAGCCCATCACTGCAGCCACTGTGTCAATCCATCTTGTTGAGGGCCTTCCTCTCTTTCATCAACCCTCCACCTTACCAAGTATGACATCCTTCTTCAGGGAATGGTCCCTTCTGATAACATGACTAAAGTAGGTGAGACAAAGTTTGGCCATTCTCACTTCCAAGGAGCATTCTGGCTGCGCTTCCTCCAGGACAGATTTATTAGTTTTTTAGCAGTCCATGGTACTTTCAGCATTCTTTGCCAGCACCACAACTCAAAAGCATCAATTCTTCTTCGATCTTCCTTATTCGTTGTCTAGCTCTCACATGCACATGAAGCGACTGAAAATACCATGGCCTGTATCAGGCACACCTTAGTCCTTAAGGAGACATCTTTGTTCCTCAGCACTTGAAAGAGGTCCTTTGCAGCTAAGCTGCCCAGTGCTATACATCGTCTGATGTCCTGACTTCTGCTTCCATGTTCTAAATAAATAAAACCTAAAACAACCAACTTTCTAATTTAGTTTCTACCTTCCTTTAAAAAAAAAAAAAGGAGAGGGAGGCTAAACATGGCAGAGATAATAGCTTTACAGTGTATGAGATTACTGAAAGGTACACAGAAAAATAAGAATGAGATCAGTTTGCTTAGATACAAGCAAAGTCTCAGACCAAAGGCATCATAACAAGAGATAATAAATTAAGTGAGTGGAGATGTATGTGCTGATCTTCAGGGTTATTCAACATCTTGGTTAATGATGGGAAATAGGGACTAAATAGAACCTAAATAAAATGTAGAGATAACTTCAAACTGATAGTATAAAAGGTATCAAAGCAGAACTAATGGAAAAGAGTAACCAGAAAAAGGTGAAACATGGGGCAAGCACACAAATGTGACACTGCCTATGGGAGGAAAAAAAACAACAGACATCTAGGGAGCAATACATATTGCTGTCAAGTTGAATCTGACTCATAGCAACCCTATAGGACAGAGTAGAACTGCCCCACAGCATTTCCAATGCTGTAATCTTGACAGAAGTAGACTGGTACTTCTTTCTCCTGGAGCGGCTGGTGGTTCGAACTGCCAACCTTTCATTTAGTACCTGCACACTTAACCACTGTGCCGCCTATAACAAAAACAATTCAGACCATTTACTGACCAGGAAAAACTTTAAAAATCAGAGTGGGTAGGATGGCAAAGCAAATGCCCAACCAAAGGGCAAGTTAAGCAAGAAGAGGAGAAAGAGCCGGGGTTTTAGTACTAGCATACAAAAATCCCAGAACAGAGGCAAAGCTCTAAATAAACTGGAGGTGAAAAGAGCAACCAACTAGTGATCCTCTAGGCTCTAAAAAAAAGGAAGGATTCAGAGATAAGGAGTTGAGATGGAAAACCAAATTCATACATGGGACATTTTGGGGGAGTAGATATAAGGGGAGAGGGAAAGTGCTAAGAGGTCTAAGAGCAGAGGAATTAAAGGTACTTAAGAAAATGATGTATTGAGAAAACTACATAGAGTCTGCCACTCTCTCTATTGAGTCCTTCTACCAGGTCAACATAAGCAAGGGTCCATGAGATGAAGGAGGACAATCAAATCCCACAGACACTGAATACAAGTGCACTAACGATGTCTGCCAGAGGGACCAGGGCAGAAAGGCAGACCCAGAGAGATCACTTACCTTAGGAAGAACAAATCAAACCGATCTCACTGCCATCAAGTTGATTCTGACTCATGGTGACTCTTTAGGACAGACTAGAACTGCCCATAGGGTTTCCAAGGCTATAAATCTTTATGGAAACAGATTGCCTCACCTTTCTCCATTGGAACAGCTGGGGGGGTTCCAACTGCTGACCATCTGGTTAGCAGTTGAATGCTTTAACCACTATGCCACCAGAGCTCCTTTAGGAAGAATGGAAAGTGCTAAACATTGAAACCAAAAATAACATAGTCCAAGCCCTTTTCGAGGGAGACTTAAACAAACAAACAAACAAACAGAACACAGTGAAGGCCAGAGTGCATAAATAGGTTGTCAGTGTTTCTCCACGAGAGGAGGACTCTTTCTCACCAGAGCATTTTTCAGGGTAGCACTGGAGAAATCCTCATCAATTCCATCACCCAGAAGCTGCCTATAAGCCAGCAGAATAGAGCTGGCTGGGTTACTAATGGCTTTTCCAGTTAGTTGTTGAACTCTGTACATCTCTGATTAACTCTCAGAGGGACATTTGGGTAGGGAAGGGGAAAAATAAGTGAGACTTTACAAGGAAAAACACCCTTCAAACAATCAAGCATCCAAGACAAGTGCCAAACACAAGAAGACGCACCTCCGGAGCAAGAAAAAAACACAGCAGAAACTCTCCTACTAACTGCCCGGGATTAACTGCCTCAGAGGCTATAATTTAAAATAATGAAAAATACACCTACAGACTGCTGTCTGAATCTTGACCAGACAGTCAGGTTGTCATTGCTCCTCAGTGACAAACGGCTCTGACTTGGCCTTTATAAATGAAGCTCTTGCAGCAAGAAGCTCAAAAGGCCATTGTCCTCTTGACAGCACATAGCTGACTGCTGAAAATTAGACTATTAGGAAAAAAAAAAAAAAAAAAACTTGCTTCCTTGTACTTCTCTCTACTCAATCTCCAGATAACAGACTTCTTGTCCCTGGTGGCGCAATAATCTTGTCCATCACTGTGCAGGAATACCCTTACTTACTTGGGGGCTATTAGTTGGAAACTGAGGCCCCAATTTCTTCTTCTGAAGACTGTGCCCAAATGTAAGTGCTCAGGTTTCTAGGAGGAAGGCACAGTCCCAGGTGATATCATCCATAAGGGACACCTAATAGCACAGGTCTCCTGGGACCACACAGCCTTGATTTTTCTCTAGGGAATAGTAATGTAAGAGATGGTTTGAGATAATTGCCATTTACAGTTTCTCTCCTTCTTTATTCTACTTTTTAATTTCATCTGCATACATTATGCAAATACTATTTCTATTGTACATGTTCTCCCCGGCTGTTTAATTCTTTCTTTCTGTATTTTCTGTCTCAGCCAAGTACAATGCAGATATATTCCATTTTCTTTCTCTTCTTCTGCATTCCCCATACTCAGCCCACGGGTATTCTATGTATTTTATTTGCTCAGAAGGAGTACTACTTCTAGAGTTGCCAAGCAGTATTATATATTTCTAAGCAATAGGCTCAAAATCCTTGGTAAAGAGCTACAATTCTGGTAGGCACAACCTTACAAATATATTGGGCTCTCTAGGAACCAGTTAGTCCACTCCTAAGACTCAGGTGGTCTCCTTACTTTCCTGAGACCTTCCATTATTTTACCTCTGTTGAGTACAAGGGAAATTCTTCTTATAAGGCAACTAACTTCAACAAAAAACCAAGACTCTTAGGGCTCAAAGAAATGTCAGAGATTATCTATTATTGTTTTATACATCACATAGTAAGGCCTAGGGAGGGAAAGTGACTTGCCTAAAACCATATACAAATCTCAGGCTAAACCAAGACTAGAACCCAGGGTTCTTGCCTAGAAAATAGTCATCAGGCTGTAGGGCTAGCAGAGGAAATGACAAGTGATTCCATTTCCAATCACTACTGTTCTAGGAGTCACTTGGTAATTTATAAACTTAGGTAGCGTAGTGTCTAAGGCACTTGACTGCTAACCAGAAGGCTGGTGGTTCAAACCCATCAGCCACTCCTCAGAATCTACTTCTGTAGTGATACTGCCTTGGAAACCTAAGGAGGGGTCACTATGAGTCAGGTCCGACTTGACAGCAAACGACAACAACAACAACAGTTCAAAATTGGCTCCAGAAGAGTGAAAAAGGACTTGGATAATACTTTACTTGAAGAAGTAGAATGTGAGATGGCTGAGTTCTCAGGCAGCTCCTTCCCACAGGAAGAGTCACAAATAGGTCCTCCTCTTAGAAACACCAAGCCCTCTTACACCTAATACCTAAAATCCAACCCTCATAAATCCTCGCCTGTACTACACTACATCCACTGCTATCTAACTGGTTTTCCCGTATCCATCTACGTGTCACTTTAGTTCACCCAAACCAATGCTGCCAACTGCCTAAAACACAGATCAAATTATGGCTGTCCCCAGACAAAAATGAAGTCCAAACTTTTCTGCCAGGAATTCCAAGCCCACCACAGTTCAGGCTCCTTTCTGATCTTCTTTGTCATATTACAAACATTCCATAACTCTATGCACAGGTTATTCAGGCTCCCTCAGCAAACCCTGTAAATTCCTTCCCAAGATTTCAGATGGCAATAGCGACCCTTCCCTTTCCTGGTCACAAGTTACACACTATTAATGACCAGTGATGGGCTCCCACAGTAGTCCTAGACATTCCAGGCACAGAAGAGAAAGCAGAAACAAGTACTACCAAGGACAGGCTTTACTCTTGTGAAAATTTCTAGTAAGGAGAACTAGAAGCAAATAGAAGGGTCTTACAAACTTATTAGGATTTTGTCTTTAGACAGATGATCAAGGGAGTATCTGGTTTTTAACATATTTTAGCCATGACTCAACTATAATTTTTTAAAAAAACTTATTTTCAAAAGGGCTGCAGTATAGTAAAGTAAATTACATAATGTGGCTCTTCTAGCCATAAGTCTTTGTAAACTCCATGCTGTGAGCAACTGAGGAGCTCCTGATTATTAAAATTATCCACCTGGAGTATTTCTGTTGAGAGTGGCAGGAAACAATCTTCTGGGAAGTTCATTTTCTCTCAGGTGTACAGAATTCTGATTTTGGGATTGGTTAGCTTGGTCACTCTGCCAGGCTCAAAAGGAGCCCTCCTTGAGGTAGAAAAAAATCTCTCACTGCTGGCTGAGAGACACAAGAGACATGCACTGCTGAAAGAGAAACTGAGAGAGACTGCTGGCTGAGAGACAGCAGACTGAGAGAGACTGTGTTCCTGAATTTGAATTGTAGCCCGTTGCTTCCCCAATAAACCCCATAATCTGTGAGTTCTGTGTGTCCACTGCAGTGAATTATCGAACCCAGCAGAGAGGTGGTGGGTGCTGTGGGAAGAATGGTTGGTGTCAGGGTTGGTGAAAGGGCTGGAGGGAGGCAGTATGTCTGGCCTCGCAGGAATAGGCCTTGGACTACAGATGGTGATTCTGTCTTCCTCTTGTGGGGTTAAAGGAGGTCAGAAGGTGGCACCTCCCTGCCACCTTGGCAAGGGCTAATAAAGAACATCAAATTGTGAATGAAGGGCAAACAACTTTCATTATGCCACAGATGGCAGAGGTGAGGCTGGAACAGGCAATTACAGCCTTCAGAACTCTCTTCAGCTACACCATACATCCAGATGCACTTTCAATCATTTCCTTGTCCAAAGTATCTAGCATGGGTGCCATAATAGGAGAACCACCTGCTGCATCAGACTCCTCTGCACAAGTGTGTGTTTGTGGTAGTGCTAGAATGTATCATGCCAAACAAAGGAACTGGAATCCATCCCTGGTTCCCAGACACAACTGTCATCCAAGGAAACACTCTTGGGAATGTGGTCACAATATGGATTTCTGGGTAAATGGGACCCAAATACAGCCAGGCAAATTAGTAGAGTTAAGAAAAGAAATGTAATAGACCTAAAGAGACTTCATTTCAAGGTGGAAAGATGTGAATTCTCATTGAAATGTTCTCCCTAGATAGAAATCCAAAGTATAATAGTTCAGCATCCTAACTTGTTAATGAAGGATTTGCTTTTTTCTATGCTAGGACAATTTTCAAGAAGCTGAATAGAATAACTCAATGGCTGGTATATAAGGTGGAGATATTTATGTTTGACCTAACCTGATCATCTATTATAATAACCTATTATAGTAAAATGTGAAAAGACCTGGAGTTAGAAAACCAAAAGGGAAGAACATACTCAGCATTTCTTACGGTGAAAGAATTGAAGAAAAAAAGTTAAGCCTCAAGTTGCAATACTGTAAGATTCCATGGGAAAAAGGGAGCTCTGGTGGCATAGTGCCTAAGGCATTTGACTGCAAACCCACCAGCCACTCCTCAGAAGCAAAGTTGGGCAATCTACTTCTGTAGTGATACTGCCTCAGAAACCCAAGGAGGGGTCGCTATGAGTCACAATTGACTCAATGGCAGTGAGTTATTTTATTTGTTTTACAGGTAAAATACTGAATGATGCAGGAAACATCAAAAGAAGATGGAAGGAATACACAGAGTGACTATACCAAAAAGAACTGGTCAATGTTCATCCATTTCAGGAGGTAGCATATGATCAAGAACCAATGGTACTGAAGAAGAAGTTGAAGGTGCACTGAAGGAATTGGCAAAAAACAAGGCTCCAGGAGTTGACGGAATACCCACTGAGATGCTTCAATAAATGGATGCCCTGCTGGAGGCACTCACTTGGCTATGCCAAGAGATTTGGAAGACAGCTTCCTGGCCAACTGACTGGAAAAGATCCATATTTGTACCCATTCCAAAGAAAGGTGATCCCACAGAATGTGGAAATTATCAAACAATATCATTAATATCACATGCAAGTAAAATCTTACTGAAGATAATTCAAAAATGGTTGCAGCAGTATATTGACAGAGAACTTCCAGAAATGCAAGCTGGATTCAGAAGAGGATGTGGAACGAGGGATATCATTGCTGATGTTAGACTGATCTTAGCTGAAAGCAAAGAATACCAGAAGGTTGTTTATTTGTGTTTTATTGACTATGCAAAAGCACCCGATTGTGTGGATCATAACAAATTATGGATAACATTGAGAAGAATGGGAATTCCAGAACAACTGATTGTACTCATGAGGAACCTGAACATAAATCAGGAGGCTGTCATTTGAACAGAACAAGGGGACACTGCATGGTTTAAAATCAAGGAGGGAGTGCACCAAGGTTGTATCCTTTCACCATACTTATTCAATCTATATGCCAAGCAAATAATCCAAGAAGTTGGATTATATGAAGAAGAATGTGGCATCAGGATTGGAGGAAGACTCATTAACAACCTGCGATACACAGATGACACACCTTTGCTTGCTGAAAGTGAAGATGACTTGAAGCACTTACTGATAAAGATTAAAGACTATAGTCTGCAGTACGGATTATACCTCAATATAAAGAAAACAAAAATCCACACAACTGGATCAATAAGCAGCATCACAATAAATGGAGAAAAGATTGAAATTGTCAAGGACTTCATATTTCTTGGTTCTACAATCACCACCAACGGAAGCAGCAGTCAAGACATTAGAAAATCTACTGCACTGGGCAAATCTGCTGCAAAAGACCTCTTTCAACTGCTGAAGAGCAAAGACGTCTCCTTGAAGTCTAAGGTGCACCTAACCCAAGCCATGGTATTTTCAATCGCCTCCTATGCATGTGAGAGCTGGACAATGAATAAGGAAGACAGAAGAAGAGTTGATGCTTTTGTGTTGTGGTGCTGGTAAAGAATGCTAAGAGTACCATGGACTGCTAAAAGAACTAACAAATTTGTCCTGGAAGAGTACACCCAGAATGCTCCTTGGAAGTGAGAATGGCCAAACTTTGTCTCAACTACTTTGGTGATGTTAGAAGGAACCATTCCCTGGAGAATGATATTATGCTTGATAAAGTGGAGGGTCAACAAAAAAGGGGAAGGCCTTCAACAAATGGACTGACACAGTGGCTGCAACGATGGGCTCAGGTATAACAAGGATTGTGAGGATGGCATAGAACCAGGCAGTGTTCTGTTTTGTTGTACGAAAGGTCACTATGAATCAGAGATGACTTGACAGTACCTAACAACAACTAACCTGAACTTCTCTAGTTCTGACTGTTATTAGCAAGGACTTTGCTCAGGGTATCCTCCTGCCCTGGCAGGCAAAGCAGCTCCAGAAAGAGTCCCTTTCATGAGGCAGGAAGGGCCAGGAATATGAGCTGAGGATGATCCTGAGATTGTAATTATATTTAGAATAACTGATAAGATGGGGAAGAACGACAGTTGAAACAATAAAGGGGCACACACTACTTCTTTTGCAGGCCTTAGCAACTTCTGTCTGGGACACAGCACTTAAGCTGGGCTTTGTACATCTCCCCCCCTCTTCCCAGAGAGACAGTGAAAATTAAAATGGGAGTGCTCCTTATGCTGACTTGTCATCTACATTCTAGAGGTGGCCTGGGCTCGAAAGCAGGCAAACAACAATGTCAGGGGCAGCTACACCTTTACCCTGTTTGTGAACATCTTTATGCAAAGACAGCTGCTGAGGGCTTCAGGAGAGACCCACTGACGGCAGGTTTCTAGATGTCTATTTCTGCATTTTGATAAACCCAGGGACCCTGCGGTCTCAATCCTCACAGCAGACAAGATGAATGGCAGGAGGAGATGTCTGCCCGGGAAGATGGGCATTAATCCAGACCAGAAAATTTAACCTGATGCTGACCACACTCTGAAGCCATCTTCCCTAGAGATAAATCTCAGTCTTTTCTACAGCAAGCTCGTGGAAGGGCTCACATATGGCTGTATATCATTTTTAAAGGTTTTAAATCTGCAAGACAATAAAAGTCAGATACTAAATATGCTTCTTTCTGTTCTGTAATCTTAGACATGTCTGTGATTTGGTCAAGTCTCAGTAACCTATTTTAGAAAAAGACCATAATGGAATAAGTAACTATCTCAATGGATTATTGGAAGCATTAAATAAGATTACAAATACACAGATATACAGGCAGTCCTTGGGTTATGAACTTCCGACTTCTGTACCTGTAATTACGAACCAACAGCATAGCCATTGCCCCACCCAGAAAAGCCTATTACACTAAAGATGCAAGGTACATATATGGGTTCCTAAAAATACACAGGGGCTACTGTGTGGTGTGCATCAAAACATTATAATTATTACTGTATTATTAGGTTAAAGAGGTTTAGTGTATCTAGAAGTGTTTCTTTAATGTTTTTTATGCATAGAAAGGTACACAAACATCTGACTAACTGACATTGGATATGAACCATATCTAACTGCTCTGACTTACATACAAATTCAACTTAAAGACAGACTTTGGAACAGAACTTGTTCATAACCCAGGGACTGCCTGTATAATGTATATACTTATATACATTATATACATGTTTTATAATTATAAATTTATGTACATATGAAAGTATTAGTATATCTGATATCTTTCCTTCAGCAGATGATCAAAGAGAACGAAAACAGAGGGGATTTGGGTAATGGGATTATGTGGGGACTCTACATACCTGGATGGGAAGAGACAAAGAATGGCAGAAAGCTCTATGAGATAGCAAATGGGAGGAGGGTGAAGAGGTCAAAGTGAGGTAACAAATACAGGCACATGATGTGCTGGGAAGGTCAGAAATCCCAACAGAAGAGCAATCTTTCTTAATGGCACCCAGTTAGGAGGATTCTAGGCCACATCAAGTTACCGGTTCTCTGTACCTGAAGGTACTATAATATATGACTGTACAAGCTTCTAACGCTCCTTCTAGTTATCAAGCTAAGGAAAAGGATCATTGTTGCTGTTAGTTTCCATCAAGTCAGCTCCCAACTCAAGGCAAACTCACACACAATGGAACAAAATGCTACCTGGTTCTGTGCCATCTCTGGGATGGGACCCACTGGGTTTTCATTATCTGGTTTCTGGAAGCAGCTTCCAGTCCATCCTGTCTGGAGCCCCATGAAACCCTTGCAGCATCACAGCCACACTCGAGGCTCCACCCACAGAACTGTGCTAGCTGCGTGAGTGAGGTGCACTGTCTGCACCTCAAACCTGGGTCTCCCACAGGAAAGGCGAGATTCTACCACTGACAAAATTCAAATGGGCTGGCAATTCTCTAGCTTCTTACTAGCACTCTCCTCAGAGTACCTAGAAGTTAACAACAGAGAAGCAAACCCAGCAGCACTCCGTTTACAGTGAGGCTGGAGGCCGGGAAGGAGCCAGAGAAAGAATGAACAGACAGTGAATCAGTATCAAACAGGCAGCAACATCCCTCACTAGAAGACCTGGACTACTAATGTTAGGTGACTAATCCACAGCTGCTATAGAAATAAGATGACAGTCTGTATCAGCCCCAAAAGAAAGACAAACACCCAGGGGAGAGGCTTTGGGAAGGGTATTAGAGAAATTGGCTCATCCTTACCAACTAGGGAGCAATACATGACCCCTAGGAGAAAAAGGGATAAAAGTCAGTGTATGAAAGTGAAGAGGAAAATGTAAACTCGGATCGTGCTGAAGCCAGGCGAAGCAAGAGCACAGGTGGGCTGTGGGGAGCACAAGGAGGAGGCAGTCTGACACAGGAAAATCGAGGGGGAAGGAAGGGGAAAGGGAGGAGGTGGTAGCAGAAGACAAGGAAGGTAAGACGAGAACAGAACATTTTAAACTAACCCAGAACTCCACTGTGAAGGACAAGTCACGAGGCAAAATACAGCTCAAAGGCATGAGCCCCACATATCACCACTGCAAAGAGATAACACAGACTTCCAAGCAGCATGGAAAGAGGGCAAGGAAGTCCGCAGCACTGACTCCAAGGGCACCACAGCACTTATTGAGAGAAAGTCACCCAGGCTTTGCAGCAGCACTAAGTCTCAGCAGCCTTAGCAGATGTGTTTAAGTGGCTTCCCTAAACAGACCTCAGTGCTGGAAAAATAGTAATACTGACAAGGGAATAAATTTTGCTACAGGTGTCTGCCTGGCTAAGGGACTGGAGACTGTGTTGCCCTCACTGCCAGTACATGCACCCACTTTCCACTAGGGTGGGCAAAAGGGAGAACGACACAGGCTGAGGGTCACAGAGGAGCTGGGCTCAGCTCCTGTAGCTGCTGACAGAGGATCACCACCTCTGCTCCCTTGGCCACGTCAAGCTGCTTCAGGGCACCCCCACACTTCACATTTACATCTTACTCTGACAAATAAACCTCCCATTTAGTCTTCCTCTCGCTTCCAACCATGCAATTGGTAGTATTTATCACAGCATCAGAAAGGCAAATCGGTGCCAAGGTTGTTCCCACCTCCTTAATCCTCTCTGTCAAAGAGATTTCTCAAACAATCCTAAAACTCTGTTTCAAGATGGTTCCTGAGCTTTCCATTCATTTCAAAGGGTAAGATGAGGCAAGAACTCTTAAGACCCCAGATCTGACTGAGCTGTGTCAAGCTGGGGGATGAAGGAAAATGACTGATGGGCTGTGCTATTCTGACACTGCCAGCAAAAAAGAAGGGAGAAAAACCCACTTAACCACTCTTTTCTCTACCCTGCTTTACATGTTTGAAAATAGCACAACACAGGATTCTAAACAAGAGTGCAATGTCCAATTTGAAACAAGCCAGGAAAGGTCAGGTGCAGGAGGATAGAGAATGCTGAAACCCAGCAGTAAGGCCGAGGAGAATGAATTATGAAGCCTGGAGCTGTCTGTTGCTTTAGCTAAGCCCTCTGTCACCCCCACCAACCACCCAACAAGGCCAGCAGAAGCAATGACCTCTCAACACATCACATTAATGTGACAGGAAACTTTCAGAGACTCCTTGTGGAGGAAGGCACTGAGAAAGTTTAGGCAAGGGAGCTATGGTCCACAAGTCAATTCCAACTCATAGCGACAGAGGAGAAGTACCCTCACAAGGTTTCCTAGGCTATAATCTGTATAAGAGCAGGTCTTTTCTCCTGCCAATCAGCTGGTAGGTTTGAACTGCCAAACCTTCCAATTCGCAGCCTAGCACGTAACCATTGTACCATTAGGGCTCCTTCAGGCAAAACCAAAAACCCAGTCTGAACAAGGGAACCAAGACAGAGAATCCTCCCTCGAGGACAATCCAAGTATTTTCTATATTTTTAATCTCCAAACCTAATCTACTTAAGAGAACACCAACCCTGCTGGCCACCTGATGCTGTGAATACAGCCCATAGGAAGCATTTCCACAGTTAACGTACATGCAAAAGGGAAAAAAAAAACATTGCCTAAAGAGTAGCAGCCACCTTTTCCCACTGTGGCCTGGGGCCCAATGGGCTGTCTGTGCCCACAGGCTCCAGTGAATCAGCAATGCGACTGCCAGAGGTGGGAGTGTCCCAGGCATTTTCACCCTCTGTCCCTCACCCATCCTGTTACTCATAAATAACAACTTAGGACTTTGAAGCAAGTGTGCCAGTCAGCCTGGCTCAGACAGTAGGCAACTTGGAGGCACTCATAGCTTGGGGAGAGAGGAAAGAATGCAAGCTGGGTATGTACTTACTCAAAGTCCTCAAACTCCAAGTCAGTCCCCTCTACTGACGGACCCTGGTTGTCTGAGGAAGCGGAGGAGGTGGAAGAACGGAGACGGTTCTGTTGGTAGCGCATGGAGCGCTGGCGAATACTGTCTCTCCGCGAGAGATACTGGATCATCCTCTGGGCGTAGTACGCAGCAGGAGATAATCTGAGAGAGACAGAGATGGACAAACACAAACTAGCACTAAGCGGGGGATACTGTGAATGACAATATACTCAGTTCTCCCATGACATCTCCCTGCTGAGGCAAACTCCCAACATATGAAAAATAAAGGGCATTTAACTCACCAGGAGGTTTGTACTGCAGAACATGCTTATCACACTATCAGCAGTGTTTCTGTTCTGAGATAAGGCAAATAGGCTGTTCAACCAGTCATCATCTACTCAACAGCTGCCCCCTTCCAAGAAGATAACACTGGACCTTTCTGTTTAGCTTAAGGCCTTTCTGCTTCTCAGGATGCCCTTTATACAGATTCACAGCTGTTCCTCACCATCCATCCTCAAAATATAAGAAATGAAAGGGACCTCAGTAATCACCCACAGAGATCTATTCTTTCACTGTGTAGATGAGAAGACAGGCCAGAGGCGGTAAACCTTAGATGATTAAGGAAGACATCTCCAGGCATCATCTCCATCAGGACTTCTTTCACCTCCAACATCTCCAGATTCATCCTACCTCCTTAAAATGATTTCTTTGAACTTCTTACCTCTCCTTACTGGTTATTCAGCAATATTTGAAACGTGGAGAAAATATACAGGTGGAGATTGACAGTAAATATATACTTCGGAGAACAGAAGTTCTAACAGAGAGAGAGATTTCTCTTGTCTTACAATCAGCGTATCAGAGGCTCCATGGATACCGAGCAATATCAAAGATAAGAGTCATTCATTTTTCTACTCCCTTTCTGTGGCTCTTTTCGGTAAATAGTCAGTCTGGACCTGTATCTTCAAGCTATAACTTTAGTAATTCGATACTCCATGACATCTTCTAGTGTCCTATATGATTCCCCACAGTCCTTTCTTTCTCAAGTCTGTCCCCCATCTCTCACAACACTGCTAGAATGATTTGAGGTGGTAAATTAAGAAGGTAAGAGAGAGAAACAATAATAGAAAAATGTCTTATGTGACAATATTACATGGAGTACTAAGAAATTTCAAGACTTAAAACCTGCCTGAGGCACACATTTTGACTCAGCAATTCCACTAGGAATATTATCCTACAGAAACACACAAGGAAACAAAGATAGATGTAGAAGGAGTTCATTTGCAACATTGTTAGCAACAGAGGAAAACTGGGAAACCACCCAAATGCTCATCAACAGATTAAATAAATTACATCCACACAAAGAAACACTATGTAGCTATTAAAAAGAATAAAGTATCTCTATATACTCAAAAGAAAAGCTCCACAAAATAAAATTTTAAGTGTGTGTGTGGCGTAGTGCCTAAAGCATCTGACTGCTAACCGGAAGCCTGGGAGTTCAAACCGACCAACCATTCCTCAGAAGGAAAGTTGGGCAATCTACTTTTGTAGAAATACCGCCTCAAGGAGGGTTCACTATGAGTCGCATCAGACTCAACCGCAGTGAGTTTTTTTTTTTTTTTTTTTTTTGGTGTGTGTGTGGGGGGAATCTGAAGAATGGTATGTTTATACTAAGATGTATATAGAAATATGTATTTCTGTAATTAGAGGTAGTGCTAAAAGGGGATACACAGTAATCATCAAGAGGATTTTGGGGATCTTTATACTTTATGCACTTCTATAACATTTGAGTAGAAAAGGGAAAAAAAGCACTTTTTTTTTTTTTTTTAAAGAAATGGTAATCTGACTGAGATTGAAACATTCCTATTCAAATGGTATGAAAAGTATTTACAAACATCTTGCAGCTTGACTTTTTCATATCCTTGGACAAATCCTCAGTAAGTCTACTGCTCAAGGCCAAAGAAGATTCTGCAGTCAGCTTCGACAGAAAGTGAAGTACATCTGAAATGCCTGTCATGAGAGGTACCGTCCACCTGACCAACCATCAAACGGAATTCCCAAGCATATTGGCTGACAATCTTTGGAACTCAGATGTCTGTGTTACGAACAATATGCTCCATTTGGCACTGCTGAATCCAAATTCTCTTAGTGTAGCAGGTGGGCAAGGGTTATATGGATGACTTGGTCAAGATAATCAAGGTATCAGAATTACTCCTTTAAAGGCTCAACTGGTGGAACTTCCTTCATCCTTTTGCGAATCTGTTCCTATGTATTTTACAAGGATGAATCACAGAATCCTAAATTTTCAACAAACAAAAACAATACTCCTGAGTTTTTATCTATCAAGAAATCTTGTCACAGAAAATCAACTAATTGTTGGTTAAATTCTCAAGTCAATTGGACTGGAAAAGAATAATATGAGAAAAATTTCAAGAGGAAAATGAAGATAATTTTTGGGGAACTGTTCTTGAAAAATGATCATAAATATACTCATTCCTTAGTTGACAGCCTACCCTAATTAATGGAGGAAAAAATTGGTAATAGAGTTAATAATAACAATGCTACCGATGACAATAATAAATAAAGATTGCTTTTTTAATGCAGGGACACAATTGCAGTCCTAGGTAACCCCAACAGTTTAATTTCACTATTGGACAGGGATTCCCTAGGCTACAAAACTATACATAAATGGTTTAAAAAAAAAAAAAAAAAAAAAACCTTCCTGATGAAATACAATTGTATTAAATACCATTATATCCTAGCCTCATCCTTTCCCATATCCAGAGGGGAACTAAGGATCTGAATGCTGAGAGAAATCTCACAAAGATTTGACCTTTCCATATGGTGTATGGTAATATCTAAGAGAAAAAAGAAAGGAAACAACCAGTAATGAGGTAACACTCATTCTACTGAAGAGCTTAGAAAATCAGGCAACCCTCGAGTGTCCTGGGTGAAAATCTTAAATGTGCAAATAAATCCTCACGTTTTCTTCAAGAAAGAACACTTTCCCCTTCAAAAAATGTATTTTCAAATGCACTATTCAAAAGGAAAATGTAAAAATACCAACACGACTAAGTATGACACTTTCTGTGATAAAAAGATCAAAGTAGAAATCAATACAAACTTACTACATGAAGAAAGACCAAATAAGGATCCAAAATAAGGATCTTAGTCTTTAAAAATCACTGTTTAATTTTGCCAGGTCAAAAATTCTACTGTGGCCCTAAAATAAACTATTCTATAGGAAGGAGTTCTCTGTATCTAGCTCAGTGTTTCAAAGTATTTCACTCATGCAAAAAAATTTTCCTTCCTTTATTTAGGGGTTATATTCAGACCAAATTAGAATCGAACATAACTCCTTGCTTCAGCCATCATCTAAATTGTCTACCTGTTTGGAAGTCATCAATCCCTTTGTTCCCTGATCACTGGATTTGCCATTTCTGGGGTATGCAAAAGGAGGTAAGAGCACAATGTAGACACTTTTCACTAGTGTCACAGGAAGAATGTTCAGGATCATGACATAAATGCAGCCAACAACAAGATCATTTCATATTCCTGGTAGACCTGAAATTTTTAAGCTAAGCTCATTAAGTTTTATCTGACCTACACTGCTAACCTGCCAACCCCACCACTGTAAATTCCCCTTTTCTTTAACAAAGCCTCACAATGTGCTCTAGTACTAAATGAAATGCAGGTTACTCCCTTTCTAGATACCAAAGGAATCAGTAAACCAGTTCTGGCAATCCCAAAGGGTTGCTCTCTACAGGTAAACGTTATAAACCTACTTGACACCTTATTCTTGGTCCTCAATTACCAGTATCAGGGTAGTATGGGCCTTGAACTCATCTGAATTTCTCCCTTCAGGAAATGTTCGTTGCAATCAAAGTCACGAAAACAAAATGTGCATGAATCGTTGAATGGAAAACCAATTTGCACTATAAACTTTTACTCAAGTCACCACAATAAATTAAAAAAAAAAAAACTTCTCAAATGTCTTCAAACCAGTGTAAAGGAAGCACTTTAATAAAATGCCATCCTATTTTATTCATTTATCTCTTTCTTCAAGTAGTCTCTAAAAAGTCAACATCTGGATGAGCTTGACTTCTGCCTTTTGATTTTCTAAATTCCCTCTCAAATGACAGCACATGGTTCTGTTTTGTTTTATTTTTAAGTAATTTCTCTATAAATAAAAACCTTTGTTTCTTCCTCAGGTCCTTCCTCTAGTGCCCCACCTGCAGAAAAGTATCTACAAAAGACAAGAGAGCTCAGTCATAACTGTCTGTCACCAGAGGTTCTTCACTTACCTGAAACAATTCCCAATCACCTGAACCACCTGTCTCAAAACTGTAACTCGAGAGTAAAAGAGCACCAGGACCAGAGAGGCACAGAAGGGGGCTTCCAACAGGTTGGCAACCCCAAGGGCCGCCCCTCCCCCCCCACCTAGTGCCACTTCTCACTTTGGCCTTACCTCGCTGGGTCTGGGTAAATTGGGTGCTCTCTGGATCCTGCTCCATCATAACGGGATAATGAAATGAGGGAAGACTCCAGCAGCCTCCTAGCAGAGATTAAAAAAATGGCAATAATCCCTGTCAATTACCAACTCAGAGGTCATTCATAAGGAAAAACAGGGGGAAAGATAAATAACTTCCCCCTTTGTAGCCAGCTAACAGCTGTTATTTGGGATCACACCCTTCCTACAGGCTAAGTATTGAGAGTCATAAATGAATGAAGAGCTACAGAGCTCCCACACTGGATACGGCCACTGTGTCATGTTTACTAGTACTCTTCAGTGAGAAATGAATAAGTGCTTCACACATGATCTTACTTCTATTTACAGTACCACCAGCAGACAAACAGGAGGCTCCACACAGGAAGGGGGAGATGGGGCATACACAGAGATTATTACAGAGTGCCAACATTTTTCTTGGTGCTCAGTTTCTCCATGTCTTCATAATTCACATGTCCCTTATCTTCTACTCATCCACTCATGTCCATACCCTTTTTGTGAGGAAAAAGTACTCTTAACAGACAAAAACTTCCATTATATAATCAACTCATCAAATGTGATATATACACTTTATTGAGCACTGTGTATGTGTGTGTGTATGTATGTATGTATGTATATATATATATGTACGTATATATGTATATATATATCAGACAATATATTAAGCACTTCACATGGATTTCCTTATTTAAACCTCACGATAACCTGGTGGAAGGAGCTCTGGTAGGGCAGTGCCTAAGGCACTTGACTGCTAACCAGAAGGCTGGTGGTTCAAACCCAACAGCCACTCCTCGGACGGAAGGCTGGGCAATCTACTCCTATAGTGATACTGCCTCAGAAACCCAAGGAGGGGTCGCTATGAGCAGGGTCTGACTCGAGGGCACATAACAACAACAACAACATAACCTGGTGGTGTAGTGCCTAAGGCATTTGATTCCTAACCAGAAAGTTCAAACCCACGAGCCACTCCTTGGAAGATTGGGCAATCTATTTCTGTAGAGACACCACCTCGGAAACCCAAGAAGGGGTCACTATGAGTCGGATCCGACTCAAGGGCAATGAGTTTTTTTTGTTTTTTTTTTTAAATAACCTGGAAAGGTAGGTAATACCTACATATATGAGAACACTGGGCCTAGGAGAAGCAAAGTATGATGCAGAGAATACACAGTTGTGATAACACCTGTACCCCAGTGGAAGTCTATCTTAACTCCAAAATGCTCCAAACCACTATGCTATACTGCAGCACTCTTCAGGGCCAGCAGGTAACAAGTGTGTACACACTACAGAGAGTGATGGAGACTAGCAAACAGGAAAGCCCATGTCCCATCACTCAGCTCCAGGCAACCCGTTACTAAGTACGAATGTGGGCTCAATATTGCTGGCTCTTCCTAGGCATTAAGCAAAGCCAGAAAGTTGAATTTTTGCACTAAATCTAATTGTTAAATTTTAGCTAAAAGGTTTTTTTTTTTTTCTTTTTGTACAACAAGGGCCAGTTAAAATGCATGTAATAAATGTTGCCCAGGGGCCCTAAGTTTGCCATGCTGGCCACATTGTTTCCCAACTCAAATATGTGTTGGTAGCCAACCAAACTCCTGCCAAAGAACATGTTTCAAAGGGAATGGTCTGAGAAAGAAAAGCATGGCATTTCTCTCCAGGGACATCTTGCCTAGTTCTCCCAGGAACAGGTCTCCGGTTCCTTGCCAGACTCTTGTTTAAAGCAGAGATGCAGGATAAGGACAGCGCTACCAATCTTTCCCAATTGAGTTAATTCAATTCACTATTATTAAAACCAGCTGGCTTTAGGTATAGTCATGTGCAGTCACTTTACCCCAGCAACTGGCATTTTCCCCCACAGCTTGGAGAAGAGATACAGCAGAGGCTCTATCAATGGGGCCTGCGATCCTCCTGCCCAGGACAACCGTTAAACAATGCTTTTTATTTAGACAAGGCCTAAACCCCCCACACTTAAGACACTTTAAACAGTCCTACCACTGAAGGGAGGTAATCATTGTAACCAATGAAGAAGGAAAGAAAGTAATAACATACATCTGCTCCCTGTTTGAAAGCATGAATCTTTGATGATAACTATGTTTACAGCAGCAGCAACACGGTATTTCTTCAATTCTAAGACACAGGTTTTTTGTTTTTTTTTTTAAAAAAAAACACACCATTTTAATGTGTCTGAAATTGGAATGTATCTTACAATCCTGTGACAGTTTAACTGGCAGAATCCCCCCCCCCCTTCCTAGGGACACACAAAATAATGGCATGTGTTTGAGTCTTTGAAATATAAAGTGTTTGTGAGAGGTAAAGACAGTGAGAGGGACATGGATTGGAGAAAAAAGAAAAGCAAAATTTTTAGAAGAGTAACTATATTCGGGACATTTATGCCATCCTAGATAGATGGTACTTCACACATCACTAATAAATAAGTTGCACCGGAATTGGGTGGGAGTTGAAGAATGGAAGCAAGATCTGGAAGCAGCTGACTGTCTTGGAACACCCAAGTTAGTTCCATTCCAAAGTGCTCTCTCTGGAGGCAGTCCTTAATACCTCTGAGCCTGTCATGTTATCCGCCCAATGGCTGCTTAGTAAGCAGAGGTCCTCTGGCAAGTAGCATACTCAGAGTGACCAAAATATATCCTTTTAAATTAATTCTTAGGAGCTCTGGTGGCGTAGTACCGAAGGCATCTGACTGGTAATCAGAAGGCTGGCGGTTCAAACCCACCAGCCGCTCTGTGGAAGGAAGACTGGGCAATTTACTTCTGCAAAGATTTACTGCCTCAGAAATCCAAAGAGGGTAGCTATGAGTCAGAATCACTTGATGGCAGTGAGTGTGGTTTTGTTTTGGTTTAAGTACTTCTTGGAGCCCTGGTGGTGCTGTGGTTAAAACGCTCAGCTGCTAACCCAAAAGTCAGAAGTTCAAACCCACCAGCTGCTCTGTGGGAGAAAGATGTTACAGTCTGCTTCCACAAAGATTTACAACCTTGGAAACCCTATGGGACAGTTCTACTCTGTTCTATAGGGTCACTATGAGTTAGAATCAACTAAATGGCAGTGAGTCTGGATTTTTTTTTTGTTTGTTTGTTTAAGTACTATTGCCTGGACAACAATCCTGGTAAGTTAGGAGGAAAATATTTGTCCCCACTGCACCAAGGCAGTGACAGTATTCAAAAAGACTTACTGATGCTGCTGAGGAGATTCCTGAGTTTGAATTCGATAACTCTATTTTAATGATTCCATTTTATATCTCTGCACAGCCAACTTCCACCCTCACTTCCTATCTTAATAAGGAAGACGTCCTTAAATCAGAGTAGAACTAAAATGTTAAGCTTTGTCTCCAGAGACTCCCCAACAAAGGCCTTTTGGAACATGTATCCCTTATGCCTATTTACTATAGAATCTGTTGGCACCATTTGCTTCCCAGGCAAATAACTGGGTGTATTTGACATTTTAACTGCCAATACACAAAATTCAAAAAGCCAATCACTATGAATACTGCCCCCCGTGGATTACTGATGAAACAAATTCTATATAGTTACAACATAAGTAATATCTGAAGCAATAAAAAAAGTTTTCCAATTGTTGCTGAATAAAGAACGAACTGGAGTTACTGGATAAGTAAACATCACTACCATTCCTAGGGGCCTCAAAGAATGACTCTTCTCCCCCAGTTAGCTTCTTGCAAAGACTCACAGTGAGCCATCAATGGGGAAATGGCACAAGAAAATGGTAGTGGGTGACAACTGTAAACCTGCTCTGGCCACCATAAATTTTACTTGGTTCAATTATCTATCATGCAATTCAATAAGGCAAAATCAGGGAGAGTTTAGGGAGGGCTCAGACAACCTTATTCAAGCTTGAAGCTACATTTCACTCTGACCTAAGATCACAATTCAGAAATGTTTTAAAGGATCACTGAAGTTCTTACAGAAAACAAAACAAAAACCTTTCTTTTCTCTACAGACTGCCTAGTTCATTCTCTATACCTATAGTGGCCAAACGAGATGCACCAAGGGTTGTGCTATTTTCATCCAGTGGAGAGCAAGAAGAAAATATTAGGACTTTTGTCTTCTAATGCATAATCATAATGTATATAATACTCATACATATACACATAGGAGGACTGCACAAAACTTATTAACAGAGGTATTCTTTTAAAAGTCTGACGGTCACTGCTCTTACAAATTAAACAGTGCTTTAAGAAAATTCAATGTTTTGAAACTATATTAACCAGAAATACATAAAATGTAAAATACCATAAATATGTAATAATAACCAGACTCAAATACATGTAGCATCAGATAGGATGATACAGCAAATGTGGTAAAATGTTATCATTTGGGAAATGTGGGTAAAGTACAAGATAGTTGGTACCATTTCTGCAACTTATCTGCAAGTCTGAAATTATTTCAAAATAAAAAATTAAAACCTTTACTTAAAAACTGTAAAGTAAAACACTAAAAAGTAAAGTGGTAACTATTCATTTTCAAAAGAATTACTTTTGAAAAGGATTTCTTCAAATAGTAAGTTATCCTAATGATGTGAAGCAGAGGTTGGTAAACTATAGGCCCTGGACCAGCTGCCTGTTTCTGTAAATCAAGTTTATTGAACACAGCAATACCCATTCATGTACATACATATTGTTTTCAGAGCTAGTGAGATAGAGCTGAGGAGCTCTGGTGTGCAGTAGTTAAAGTATTTGGCTACTAACCAAAAGGTCGATGGTTTTAACCCACCAGCCACTCTGTGGGAAAAAGATTTATGCTTTGGAAACCCTATGGAGCAATTCTACTCTGTCCTATAGGGGTCGCCATGAGTCAGAATTGACTAGATAGCAGTGGGTTTGGTTTTTTTTTGGTTTTAAGGTAGAGTTGAGTTAGTCTTGACTTAGGAAAACCCCTGAAGTATCTACTAGTTGGCCCTTTACAGAAAGTCTGATGATTTTTGCTCTATTTGTTTACATGTTTTAAGTTCCTTAAAGATAAAGCAGAATCATTAAGGAATAGGACAGAAAAACTTGGAATGAAAGTATTAGGCACTACAGCAATTAAGCTATAAAAAACAAGTACCAAATCCTGCTGAAATCAAAAGTCAACAGGAATAAAATTCAAGCTGTAAAATTTCAAATACTTTAAGTACAATTATTTGTTCCTTCCTTGATTAATATTCCAAATATGTGTAAGATAGTTCCCTAAATCAGCTGTTCTTTGCTTCTCATGATCATATCCTTTGATGGCTATGAAGACAATAAAAAACAGCGGAAGAAAACTGTGCGAAAGAAAAAAGTTGTTGGAGCAGATGAGATGGGTCATACAAAAGATTTCTTTCCAAAATTCAATGGTTATCAGGGTTGAGAAACAAAGTTTGACAATTAGTCTAGACATAATGACCAAGCAAGTGACAACTCTTTCTTACTAAACAATTATACTCTTAAGATATTCCTTTTTTTTTTAATTAATTACATTTTTATTATGATTTGGGTGAAAGTTTACAGAGCAAATTCGCTTTCCATACAGCAGCTCCCATACACTTTGTCTCATGACATTGACTGAGGTGTCCCACAATGCAACAGCTCCCCTCCCACTTCCTTCCCAGAGTTACTTCTTCCTTGTGTCCTTCCCTCCCATGCACTCCTGCCCCCTAAGCTGTCTCCCTGGGCATACACAGCCCTTCTATTCTCCCATGATTGTTCTCTCCAAGCAGTGTATCTACCTAACGTAAATGTTTGGCTCATATGCCTATCTTTTGTTTGGCTGGAAGCCACAAGAGTGGGTTCAACTCTAGACCTGAAGGGCCGCAAGGAGCCACAGTCTCAGGGGTCCCATCAGGCTCTATCAGACCAGCAAACCTGGTCCCTTTTTCTTTTTCTTTTTTCCAAATGATTTTGAGTTTTGTTCCACAGTGTTCTCCCACTCTATCCAGGATCTGCACCATCTAGTTCTTCTGGTCTCATAGTCATATAGGCTGAGGATCACATGGTATACCAGTCACTTGGACTAATTGTTTCCATGCATCTTTGGTTTTCTCATTCTTCTTTGCTCTGGACAAGGAGAGACCCATCGCTGCATCTAGATGGCTGCTTGCAAGTTTTTAAGATCCCAGTTGCTACTTGCCAAAGTAGCACGTGGAACAACATTTTTGTGTAGTATGTTATGCCAACTGAGTTTGATGTCCCCTGCGACTATGGTCCTGAGCCACAGGTTCACCTACTTGCTCCCTCTGGGTGGCTAGCCGTGGCCAAGAAGTGACTACAACCTTGCCCCTTGTCAGCTATACTATATACCTGAGAATTCTTACAGAACATACAAATACACTTGTAGAAACACTGTCTGCCAACCCTACACATGGTCTGGGGAACACTACCCCCTGCATGGGCATACATAATAGTTCAGCCTGTCCACCCATCTATCCACCCACATATCCATGTTTGCCTTCACTGACAACGCAGTATTGTATGTGCGAAAGGGTTCATCTTTGCTGTCTGTACCTCCCACGCACCTCTTTGTCTTCTTCTTCCTCAATGTCACCATGTTGATTATTCCCATTTGTATGCTCTTAAGATACTCTTTAAGCAAGTTGTCAGATAACAGGGAAAAATCAATATTCCCAATGCAAACAAACATGTGCAGCTCTTCTCCAACCATTGGCAACAATCAGCTGCCAGAACTCTGTGCCCCACGTGGATATGACAAGCCTGCTCCAGAAGCTAAGATGCCACTGATGCCTGTGCCTAAAGAGTAATTTCCTCGCCTGATTTTGTTGTCTGGGTGACATCTGCTATTTCAATTCAGTTGAGCCAAACCCAAACTATTATCTCCCTTCTGCCCAGGAAATAAAACCCAAATTCCTCAGCCTGGCACCCAAAGCCCACTCAGCTTTGCAGCCCAATCTCTGATCTCTTTTAGATATACTCAATACTTCTGTCCAGTGGTTTTCATACTTCTTGGTCTTTAAGCCCCTTTAACACTCTTAAGAATTACTGAGAACCCCAAAGAGCTTTTGTTTATATGGATTTTATCCATCAGGATTTACCATATTTGAAATTAAAGATAAGAAAATTTTAATACACACACACACACACACACACACACATTCCATTAGCCATCAGAGCCATAACCTCATTACACATTATACAGCCCCTGGAAAATTCCACTATGCACTCATGAAAGAATGAGAATGAAAAAGACAAAGAACATTTCAGCATTATCATAAATAAGGTTTTGATTTCAGGCATCCCAGACCATACTTACTCGGAGAGTTATGGCTTTAGTTAAATTAAATGCACTCTTCACTACCCCATCTATGTATTTAGGTTGGCCAGTTCTTCCTTCTAGAATGTTCCTTTTCTTCATTTTTGCTATAAAAATTCTTCAAAGCTCAAATACCTGACTCCCCCAGCCAGAAGTTCACCCTCTTTTCCCCAATATCCCATAGTATTTTTACCTCTCTTAAAGGCTTTCTCCCAAGCCATCCTGCACTGCAGTTACCTATGCTTGTCTTTGCTATTGGACTATGGACTACACACGACATGAAAGCAGGTACTGAGTCCAAGTCATCCTTCTATCCCCATTGAAACGAACATGTAACAGGAGATGAGTAAATATCTAAGGGAAGCAAATGTTGTCCTAACCACACTTAGAAGAACAAGCAAGAAGGCCATAGCTCATTTTCCCTCATTTACCCTATAGCTTTCCGACAAAGTTGCTAGATGTCCAAAAACACCCACTTAAATTCCTGAAGGACCAGGGTTTTCAGAATCTGCTTACATCACCCTTCAACTCTCTGGTCGTTTAAGCCGCTCAGGTTAAAGTGCTGACATAGCTGTTCTGACAAATGCAGTGCAGCCTGGTCTGGGGAGGCTTATTGTATCATAAAGTCAGAGGCTGGCTACTTGCCTGGGAAGCTACCACTGATATTCCTGAACGGTATATTGCCAAAAGAGACCACACAGGAGAAAGAGGGCAATGTTTTCGGGGGAACAAGGAGCAGGAGGCCAAAGAAACCTGGATGTGCTACTGCTCTCTTCATTTCTGAATCCTGCTCTGCAAACCCCAGATCTCTGCCTTGGCGCATGCCTGGGCCTAGAAATGACAAGCCCTTATTCTTTGTAAAAAAAAAATAATTGTGTGTTCTGAAACGACACCTCTATTATGATTTCCAAATTGACATCTCTGCTTTAAAGCAGAGGCATTCAAGCCTCCCCGTTTCACACACTGGCAATTATCGTTGAAGTTATCCAACGGTAGGCAGTCATCTGATCGCTGCGGGGCTCCCGAGTTGTAGGGGTGCACTGATAGCACATGGTGCAGTTGCTAGCAGAGCCAGGCAGGCAATTCCTGTCCCTGCTGTGGGGGGACCAAGGCAAAGAGGCACTTCTAAAAGGTCAACCCTAGGAAAAAGCCAGACCAACTACCCAAAGAGCTCATGGTGACTGTGGTTTATATGGAGCAGCCTTATTTTGCTATTATCAAGCCTAGCAATTCCTGGGGTTCAAAACAGTGCCCTTCACCAGAAAAGCTTCTTTACCATACAAAGTACTGCTCGGTGCCTCTGTGCAGTGAGTGAAAGATGGTAAAACACCAGAGTACATCATAATCACTGACCAAAAGGAAGGAGACTAGAAATGGAATTTATATGTGGTTGGTATGCCCACTGCATACCTAGCCACAAAAAACAGCCTTGCCTGAAAAGTCTTGCCAGATCACTCTGGAAACATCTGACCCTCTGCTAATTGTTTGGTGGGTGGTTATTTTTAATATAATTGTAAAATTGTTCATTGCCACTATCCTTAGCTTATGTACACCCTCAACATATTACAATAATACTATAAGACTTCAATTTATAATAAAAACTCATTTTTCTCAGCAGCTAAGCTCAAAGGTCCAAGCTGATCCACTTGGACATATTTACTTTGAATCCAAATCCATTTTCTCTGGAAGATTTGGAAGTTCTGCTCACAGACCACAGTTGTTTTTGTTTCTGTTTTTTTGAATTAGGGATTTAAACCAGCAGACAAGTAAAAGCACCTCTGAAGTGTTCATAAAGCTGAGGCTATAACCCAAGATTCTGAATTGGTAGCACTGGCGTGTGAATCTATGAAAAAAAAGTCCTACAGCCAAAAGATACACACACCCATGCCCTCACAAGCAGCTAGGACATACAGGTTGAATTAAGAGGCAGTGCATTCTACAGCTTAGCTTGTTGTTGTTGCTGTTAGTTGCCATCGAGGTGGCTCCAACTCATAGTGACCTTATGTACAACCGAATGAAACACTGCCTGGTCCCGTGCCAGCCTCACAATGCTTGCTATACCTGAGCCCATCACTGCAGCCACTGTGTCAAATCCATTTCATTGAGGGCCTTCCCCTTTTGCAATGACCATCACTTTACCAAGCATGATATCCTTCTCTAGAGAATGGTCCCTTCTGACAACATGATCAAAGTAGGTGAAACGAAGTCTGACCATTCACACTTCCAAAGAGCATTCCAGCTGCACTTCTTCCAGGACAGATTTGTTCGTTCTTCTAGCATACAATACTTTTCAGTATTCTTCGCCAACCCCACAACTTAAAAGCATCAACTCTTCTTCAGTCTTCCTTATTCACTGTCCAGCTTTTTGCATGCATATGAGGCAAACATGGCTTGGGTTAGGTGCACCTTGATCTTCAAAGAGTCATCTTTGCTCTTCAGCACTTTAAAGAGATCTGCCCAGTACAAAACGTCATCTGATTTCTTGACTGCTGCTTCCAAATGGTGTTGATTGTGGCTCCAAGTAATATGAAATTTTTGACAACTTCAATCTTTTCTCCATTTATCATGATGCTGCTTATGGGTCCAGTTGTGAGGATTTTCGTTTTCTATATGTTGAGGTGTAATCCATACTGCAGACTGAACTCTTTAATCTTTATCAAGTGCTTCAAATCATCTTCACCTTAAGCAAGCAAGGTTATGTCATCTGCCTATCACAGGTTCCTCTAATCCTGATGCTGTGTTCTTCTTCATATAGTCCAGTTTCTCTGATTATTTGGTCAGCATATAGATTGAGTAAGTATGGTGAAGGGATACAACCCTGATGCACTCCCTTCCTGATTTTAAACCATGCAGTATTCTTTAGTTCTATTTAAATGACAGTTTCTTGGTCTATACCAGGTTTCTCATTAGCACAATTAAGTATTCTGGAATTCCCATTCTTCTCAATGTTATCCATAATTTGTTATGATCCACACAATCGAATGCTTTTGCATAGTCAGTGAAACACAAGTAAACATCTTTCTGGTATTTGCTTTCAGCCAAGATCCATCTGACATCAATAATGATATCAGCAGTAGCTTGACTGGTTTCCCCCAAAATCAAGAAGAGATTTACGTTTAAACCTTCAACCAACTATATTCCCTGAAATTTTCTTAAAACCAAGCAACAGTTTACCTTAACTAGTAACAAAAATGTCTGCCTGGAGCATTATGCTCTTTAAGATCTATCTATATGGGATCAAATTGACAGCAACAACTGGAGAGGTGAGATAGGAACCTTAAGAGGCAATGCGTTTATGTTAATGGGAGAGAAACAATTCCAAAAAGGAGGAAGAGAATGGGTGCACAACTTGAAGAATGTAGTCAATGTTACTAAAGTGTACATGTAGAAGCTATTGAATTGGTGTATGTTTTGCTGTGTACATTCTCAACAGCAACAAAATAAGAAATTTTAAAGAAAGAATTTAATAACCTAACCCTGAATTTTCAGCTAGTTTTATTCAGAATAGACGAATTCTAAAATGTCTAACTCCAGTCCACTAATTCTGCAAAGAACATATTGATAGAATCATTTACTATCTCAATACCAGCAAACTTTTAAATTTCTTCTTAGATGATTTTTCACATTCACATTCACATTCACATTCCTGCCCTAAAATTTTAAAAACTCTTGACCAAGGCCACTCATTAAGAAGCGACAGGCTCTTGACTCTGGAATACTACAAAACTGTGCTCTTTAATGTGAAGTAGAAACTCAGGTCAACACCGGGAGGGTACAGAAAGCTAGCAAATGAAGCCTTGAAACGGAATGAGGAAGAAGGAACACACAGTGGACTGGGGCATTTATTAACCAGCAGCAAAGAGGCAAGTGCCTTCTGGCTCACGTCTGTTCAAGTAATGAGGTTTCTGGAGTCTACAGAAATAGATAAGCGGGCACAGACTCCAGCTGGGCCCCCAAGCAATCTACCTTTAGCTCTTGAGCTAACACAAAGCTAGCTCAGGGCAGTCACTTTTCTTACACACCCCGGAGTCATTCTGAACTGCTTTCTCAGTGACATTTGATTTTCACTGACTTGCCTCTGGGAAGTATACTACTTGCCCTTTGACCCTGATCCTGATTACAGCAACCACCCTGATTCTTTCTGGACTCAGCATTCGACTGCACTGAAACAATTTCTCCACCACTTTCTTCTATCTGTTGTTGTTGTTCTTGTTAAGTGCCGTCAAGTCGTTTCTGACTCATAGTGACCCCATGCACAGCAGAACGAAACACTGCCCTATCCTGCGCCAGCCCCACAATCCCTGCTATACTTGAGCTCATCATTGCAGCCACCGTATCAATCCATCTCGGTGAAGGTCTCCCCCTCTTTCGTCGACCCTCCACCCTACCAAGCATGACATCCTTCTCC
>NW_006921752.1:4893600-4903615 GCF_000298275.1 Orycteropus afer afer
CAGTTGACTTTCCCAATGCTACACGTCGTCTAATGTCCTGACTGCTCCTCCCATTGGCATCGATTGTAGAACCAAGCAACGTGAATTCCTTGACAACCTCAATCTTCTCTCCATTTATTGTGATGCTGCTCATTGATCCAGTTGTGAGGATTTTTGTTTTCTTTATATTGAGACATAATCCATACTTCAGACTATCTAAATAACATGAAACTGACACAAATGACACCTACAGTACAAATAGGAGCTCTGGTGGCGTAGTACTTAAGGCACCTGACTGCTAACCAGAAGGTTGGTGATTCAAACCCACCAGCCACTTCTCAAAGGGAAGGTTGGGCAATATACTTCCCTAGTGATACTGCCTTGGAAACCCAAAGAGGGGTCACTATGAGTCGGATCCTATTTGATGTAGTAGAAAAACTGCAATTTCTATTCTCCCTGCCCCCCCTCCTCCAAAGAATTGCACATCCCCGTCCTCCAGCATGTCAATCAATACTATCCCTATGCAGATTAACTCTGTGGAGCATGGAAGCCACTTAATTCCCAGCTTGCTAAATATTATGCATTTCCCCCCTCTACTATAATTAAAAGATGCAAATTGCCTTTTTTTCACTAGCACTAATGGCTATAATCTCAGAGATCTGAATGCCTGCTGAATCGATACCTGTGTTAAAAGTCCTTACAAAGACCACTTTATCCAGCTGCATTTTATGTGGAGAATCACAGACAAAAGCAAAAAGACAAGGCAAAAGAGGAGCGAGGCAATGAAAGGCATGATTTAAGACCATCAGAACCAGGCAATACTATTGTATTTAAAAAGAGTAAGTCAGCCTGAAGCCACTACCAGTTTCTTGTGAAGAGTAATATTTTAAAAACAGCAAATCAGGAAACAATCCATCGGGTGTTTTCAATGGAAGGGCGCGACTCCCCCCCCCCCCCATGGGAAAATGTGGCAATGTCTGCTGACATATCTGGTTGTCACATTGAGAGGGGAGAGTACTACCTACACGTAGTGAGTAGAGGCCATGGATGCTATCACTATTCTATAACACACAGGACAACCTGCACAAAGAATCACCTGGCCCCAAAGCCAGTAACAGTGCTGCTAATAAGAAACCCTTCATTACATCTTGGGGTCCAAGACTAACCAAGAGACACCTGGAATGACTAAAATACAAAGTAAGTGTGTATATGTGTATGTCAGGTGCTTGAGCCTCAGAATCAGACAAAGTGCAGCTTAAATTCCATCTTGTGTCACTCATTAGGTGTATGACCTTGGGCAAGTTCACTATCCTCAGCATCTCTATTTGTGGGAAAATCCCTATTTCACAAGGTTGTTATGATTAAATAAGAACACATGTAAAGTACAACAATTCAGAAAATAAATACTAAGAAGACAAAAAAACATGGTATAAGCCGGGCTGAGCCCTGACAATCACATGAGCTCTATCCACACATCCATGTGTCTGTCCATCCATCTACCCACCCAAAGACCTACCGATCCATCCACCCATCCACCCATCCATCCATCCACCCATCCATCCATCCACTGATTCACTGTTTCAAAGCACACATATTTACTGAGTGCCTACCACTGAGTATACATTAGTATATAAAATAGTCATGGTCCCTATAGTGGCTAGTCTTCAAAGGCAGACCCCAATGAACTGTAACTCCTGATATTCTCCCCCTTGTGTGGTCCCTTCCCATGCTGAATCTGGGCTGGTCTATGACTAACTTTAACAAAGAAAGAACTGGCAGCTTCCATTTCTTCCTTCTTTGAAAACACACCTTTAGAAACCCTAAGTTTTTAAAGAGGAAGTCTGGCTACCCTGCCGGAGAGGCTACATGGAAAGAGGAGTCCCTGAGACTACACAGAGAGGGAGAGAGGCCCTCCTATCCCAACTGAGCTTCCATATGAAATCAGAGAGACCACAAAGAAGACCAGCAGATGAATGTCATGAATGTCCTAACCTAGCCCAGTCTACCCAAAGAACGATAAAAGATAACAAAATTGTTGTTTTGATGTGTGTTGTGCTACGTATCAATAGATAAATGAAGTCAACAGATGAATGAAGCTAGTCATAACAGCAGCATTAAAACTAAGTCCATGAAGTTAGCTTACAGCCCCGAAGCAATCACATCTGTACTCAAACGAGCCTTGACTATCAAAACAAAATAAACCCAAAAAACTCCAATAAGGCATTTGAAAACAGACCTTAAACAATAAAACTCAGTGTAAGACTGCTCACTGTGTCCAAAACCGGAGGTTCCCAGGATTGGCCAGGAGGATTCATGTCAATTTAGAAAGATTTGGTTGCTGTTCCCTGACCTGTTCTAATCATGCTCCCTTACCTTTCTGAAACACTTCTGCCCTGGTGGCTCCCTCTCAACACAGAAGATAGAATTTGGAAAGTTAAGGCTATTTGTGTTCCTGCCCTCATCAAGAGGCAGAAAAGTTTCTTTTGTATAAACCACCATAAAAGAGTACAGGAAAATGAGGATCATGTCCTGTTCTCTTACTATAGGCCAAACTACTTTCTGTGTTACTTAAGTTTCTAAACTAGAACCTCCCTGTGTCCTACTGCAAGTGACTAATGGGAGTTAATCCTTCACAACAGTCATTCCTTCTGCTTCCTTTCTAAAACACCTCACTTCTTATGTCCTCAGCTTCTCCAGTTTCACATGGTGAGATTTCACAGATATCCTATGAAGTCTGAAATCCGGACGGTAACTAGCAGACACACAAGAATATGGTACTGAAGGAATATGGCAAAGAACATTTTGTTGTTGTTCTTTTTTGGCCAGGGTAATAAAGGGCAAAGGGAAGAGAGACTGACGGGTGTTTCCTCATCATCTAAATGAGTAAAATAACTGAAATGTTTACCTCATTTAATCTTCACTACAACAATTTTACAACTGAGGAAATGGAGGTTCAGAGAGGCTACTGAACCTGCCAGTCACACTGAAGAGTTAGAATTTAAAGCCAGTGTTGTTGAACTCCAAAGCCCTTTCCAAAAGAGTAAGTTATTAAGAAGAGAGGATTCCGGGAAAGGACGGAGTCGAGGAGCATGACAGAACGAAAAAGAAAAAGTAATGGTCATGGAAAGTGCACTACAGGGTTGACTGGTTGGTTGTTTTGGCAGAAGTGGCTAAAAAGTTCCTAGATGGTCTCAAACAGTGTTCTTCTGTAACTTCAGTGTGCATCAGATTCATCTGGAGGGTTTGTTAAAAACATAGGTTATGACCCTCCCTCCCACTTTCTGATCCACTATGTGAGGCGAGGCCTAAATACTTGGATTTCTAACAAGTTCCCAGGAGGTGCTGATGTGGTCCAGGGACTACACTTTGAAGACCACAAGTCAAAGACACTGTCCCAAGAGCTTTCCAAAGATCACCTGCTCTAACACTTTAGCAGGCCTTATAATAAACACAGTCTGTAATATCTACCTCTCCTCTCCTGACCTTTATCACACCTAAAATAGTACGATCTAACACAGCCCACCAAATTTACTGGCTCTACAAGGAATTAGGAGTCACTGGGAGCACAAACTGCTAACACATTCAGCTAACTGAAAGGCTGGTGGTTCAAATCCACCCAAAAGCACCTCAGAACAACGGCCTGGCCCTCTCCTTCCAAAACATCAGCCACTGAAAACCCAGGGAAGCCCAGTTCTACTCTGACACACACAGGGTCGCCAAAGGTTGGAATCAATGGCAACTGTTAAAAGAAAATAAACAAAAAGCAACAAGGCACTAATCATTCAGCAACTGTGTGCCAGGATAAATATGACAGCTATGGACCTTGCCTTCAAGACGCTTACAGAAAATGACAAGCCCAGCTTCTGCCTAAATCCCTCCTGAGAAGTCATAAGACACAAATGTAGAGAGGCATCAGGAAAGCATGCAGAGAGCAGAGAAAGAAAAATGCAAGACTTCTGGGAAGGTAGTAAGACTAGAGAATTAAAGAAAAAAAGAAGAGAGTTATTTCTTGATTTTAATTTTAAAAGGTTTACATCTGCTACCAGAACAAAGAAAGGAAAGGATTAAAGCCACCTTGCTGAGGGGAAGTGATCGAAGGGGACAGCTGGGAGACAGAGGAGAAGAAATTGAGAAATGTCTGTGAACACGTGGAGGGGAGGAAAAAAGCACCAGCAGCAGAACATTCATACTCCCTCCTCCGATGCAGCAGAGGAAAAGGGCATGGTGTTAACAAGCTGCAATTCTCTCCCCGACAAGGTCATATTTTCAGCCTTTGATTCCTTTAAGATTACAATTTTCTACTCCTGCTCTGACTTGATTTTAATTTCCTGGCAGGTGACAGCCACATCATGTGGCCTTTTCTCTGGAACCCACCCCTCTGTCCAAGGGGCTCTGCTCACAGGGAGCAGTGTAGGCATCCTTCTCTAAGATTTCATACACCAAAAAAAACCATAGTCCCTCATTAAAGGAAGGTTGCTTTCATACTGCATAACCTGACATAACAGAGATCTGCTCACCAAACTGAGCCCCAGCCAGCAAAGAAGCCTAGCACCCCCACTTTCCCTCTTTGGAAACAGAGGAGGAGTTTGTTAATTGTTGCTATTAAAAAGTCAGGCAGCTTCTCAGGTGAGGGGGCTGTCAGCATGACAGCCTAAAGCCAGCAGGGGAGAGCCCCTGTGGGTGAATTAGGCAGTATGGGTGGAGAGGAAAAGAGGGTATTGCAGTATCCAATGCCTCCCCCTGGTGGAGTAAAGTGGTAGGGCGAAGCCTACACATAGTCATCAACACATTTTGCTTGCACTGTTCAGGAGCTCTGGTGGCATAGTGCCTAAGGCATTTAACTGTTAACCAGAAGGCTGGCGGTTCACTCCTCAGAAGGAAGGTTGAGTAATCTACTTCCAAAGTGACACCGCCTCAGAAACCCAAGGAGGGCTCACTATGAGTCAGATGCGACTGGACAGCAGTGTGCTGCACTGTAATGCAGTGTTCAAGGAGCTCTGGTGGCGCAGCGCCTAAGGCATATGACTGCTAACCGAAAGGTTGGCAGTTCAAAGCCACCAGCCACTTTGTGGAAGGAAGATGGTGCAATCTGCTAAAGATTTACTGCCTCAGAAAATAAATCGGGGTCAATGAGTTAGAATCAACTCAATGGCGTGAGTTTGGTTTTGGAATGCAATGCTCAAGGAACCCTGTGGCGCAGTGGTTAAAGCATTCTCATGCTAACCAAAAAAGCCAAGAATTCAAACCTACCAGCCACTCCCCAGGAGAAAGATGAGACAGTCAGCTTCCATAAAGATTTACAGGCTTGGAAACCCTACTTGATTTTACTCTGTCCTGTAGGGTCATTACGAATTAGAATTGACTCAATGGCAGTGGGTTTGGTTTTTTAGGCTTAACATAATGATCACAAACTCAAAATCAGAATTAAATAGGCAATATAAATGGTGAAGTCGGCCCAGTTGAGACTAAAGCACCAAGAAAGTCCATGCCACAATTAAGTGGGCAACAACTATTCAAACCCTATCAACTGTATTATGTGGGACTGCAAGCCAGGGTTGCCAGGTTTTCTGATGTTGTCAATAGAATCTAGAAATCTAGATTTATATGGGGTAAAAATGAAATTTTTATAAACACTTTAATGGCCAAACATACCTGAGGGCTATTTTGCAATCTCTGGATTAATATAACAGGTCCACCCACTAAAGGAAAATTTGCCGCCAGAACATGTTATCAGTAGTGATCCCGAGAAGGAGCAGAAATAAGATGTACTAGACCCTGCCCCTTTATAAATATATAAGAAGGTCCAAGAGGAGGAGAGGAACCTCCCCGCACAGCTCTAATGGGTTGGGACAGATTACAATAAGCAAAATATATTATGCAAACAGAACTCCATACACCTGGTGTTATTGTCTTGGTAAAACCTCCAACGCACCCTTTAGAGCACTACTCTGAATAGATACAGTAGAGAAGGGGATCTGAGGCGGGGAGAATGAGTACACAGGAAACTGTTCCCAATATATTCACAGCACACATACAGACCATGCTGTAGTCCCTGTAGTGTTCCAAACCTCTGAGCTGACAGAAGCGATTACATCTTTTCAAGTTCTCAGTGTGTACACAAAGCACACAGCCTGCTCTACACCATTCAGTCCCAGAGAGGGGGAAGCGGGGGCATAATCTGGATCAGCCTAACAGGTGCAAATTTGACCTGCCATGGGGGAAGGGCTGCTTGCCAAGCATTAATACCTGGAGGACCTAGAGACTCCACCTTCCCCAATGCCTGGGCAAGCCTAGTTTGTGTCGAATTCCCAAGACAGATATACAGAGAGGCTGGAGAACATGCTTCAGGCAGATAGCAGAGGAGACCAAGTGTCTGTCCATGTATGCTCTTAACCATCAAAGAATCCACAACAGCCATTCCCTAGAGCATCTAGTCCAAGGGGGAACAGGAACAAGTGCAGGAGCCCTCTACCTATATCTTCCGGGCTCTCATTATCGGAGGGCCTTTTACTATTATAGCACCTGACTCTCCCATGCCCCATTCATATAAAGCTAGGATT
Organism: Orycteropus afer afer; assembly: GCF_000298275.1. Classification (NCBI taxonomy): domain Eukaryota; kingdom Metazoa; phylum Chordata; class Mammalia; order Tubulidentata; family Orycteropodidae; genus Orycteropus; species Orycteropus afer. Next base: position 4,900,140 of record NW_006921752.1, read on the forward strand.
GACAAACTCCGGCTGTGGGCCAAATGTGGCCCACTGCCTGTGTTTGTACAGTCCACAGCTAAGATTTTTATTTTTTAAGTGGTTGATAAACATCAATAGAAGAATATTTTGTGGCATGTGAAAATTATATGAAAATCAATTTCAGTGCCCAGAAATAAAAGTTTTACTGGAGCACAGGCACACATGTTCATTTACATACTGTTCATGACTACTTCTGAGTTACAACAGGAGAGCTTGAGTACCTGCTTCAGAGACCAGTGGGCCCAAAGAGCCTAAGATTTACTGTCTGGCTCTTAACAGAAAAAGTTTGCCAATCCCTGATACAGAAGATATGGCCAAGAATCAGATCCAGAATCCAAAGAGACTCAAAGAGTAACTTACTTGGACAGGTGAGTTGTTGTTGTTGTTAGGTGCTATCGAGTTGCCTCTGACTCATAGCGACCCTATGTACAACAGAGAGAAATATTGCCCAGCCCTGTGCTAGCCTCATGATCCTTGCTATAACTGAGCCCATCGTTGCAGCCACTATGTCAATCCATCTCGTCAAAGGCCTTCCCCTTCTTCATTGACCCTCCACTTTATCAAGTATGATATCCTTCTCCAGGGAACGGTCCCTTCTGACAACATGACCAAAGTAGGTTAGATGAAGTCTGGCCATTCTCACTTCCAAGGAGCATTCTGGGTGCACTTCTCCCAGGATAGATCTGTTTGTTCTTTTGGCAGTCCATGGTACCTTCAGTATTCTTTGTCAGCACCACAACTCAAAAGCATCAACTCTCCTTCAGTCTTCCTAATTACATATGCATATGAGGCAACTGAAAATTGCATGCTTGGGTTAGGCACACCTTGATCTTCAAGGAGACATCTTTGCTCTTCAGCACTTGAACGAGGTCTATTATAGCAGATTTGCCCAGTGTGATATGTAGTCTGATGTTTTGACTGCTGCTTCCATTGGTGTTGATAATGGAACCAAGTAATATGAAATCTTTAACAATGTCAATGTTTTCTCTATTTATTATGATGCTGCTTATTGGTCTAGCTGTGAGGCTTTTTATTTCCTTTATGTTGAAATGCAATCCATACTGCAGACTGAAGTCTTTAATCTTCATCAGTAAGTGCTTCAAGTCATCCTCACTTTCTGCAAGTAAAGTTGTATTGTCTGTGTATTGCAGGCTGTTAATGAGTCTTCCTCCAATCCTGATGCCACACTCTTCTTCATATAGTTCAGTTTCTCCAATTATTTGTTCAGCATACAGATTGAGTAAGTATGGTGAAAGGATACAACCCTGACACACTTCCTTCTTGATTTTAAACCATGCAGTAGTAGCCCCTTGTTCTGTTCAAACAACGGCCTCCTGGTCTATGTACAGGTTTCTGATGAGCACAATCAAATGTTCTGGAATTCCCATTCTTTCCAATGTTATCCATAATTTGTTATAATCCACACAATCAAATGCTTTTGCATAGTCAATAAGACACAAGTAAACATCTTTCTGGTATTCTTTGCTTTCAGCCAAGATCCATCTGACATCAGCAATTATATCCCTCATTCCATGTCCTCTTCTGACTCCAGCTTGCAGTTCCAGAAGTTCTCTGCCAATATACCGCTGCAACAATTTCTTAATTATCTTAAGATTTTACTTGTGTGCGCTATTAATGATATTGTTCGGTAATTTCCACATTCTGTGGGATCACATTTCTTTGGAATGGATACAAATATGGATCTTTTCCAATCAGTTAGCCATGTAGCTGTCTTCCAAATTTCTTGGCATAGATAAGCGAGTGCCTCCAGTGCAGCATCCATTTGTTGAAACATTTCAATGGGTATCCTGTCAACTCCTGGAGCCTTGTTCTTTGCCAGTTCCTTCAGTGCACCTTCAACTTCCTCCTTCAGTACCACTGGTTCCTGATCATATGCCACTTCCTGAAATGGACGAACATCCACCAACTCTTTTTGGTACAGTGACTCTGTGTATTTCTCCCACTTCTTTTGATGTTTCCTGCATTAGTCAGTATTTTGCCCATAGAATCTTTCAACATTGCAACTCGAGGCATGAACTTTTTCTTCAGTTCTTTAAGCTTGAGAAATGCCAAGCATATTCTTCCCTTTTTGCACATTTCATTATAATAATTGACTTTTTCTTCTCAAGCTGCTCTTTGAAATCTTCTATTCAACTCTTTTATCTTGTCATTTCTTCCACTTGCTTTAGCTACTCACTGTTCAAGGGCAAGTTTCAAAGTCTCTTTTGATATCCATTTTGGTCTTTTCTTCCTTTCTTGTCTTTTTAATGAACTTTTGCTTTCTTAGCAAAGGTGAAAAGGAGGTTATCAGCAATGGTCCCTCTCCTTCACTCCACCCTAACTCCCATTTTGCCAGAGAGAAATAGGGTGCCTGGTAGCGCAGTGCCTAAGGCATTTGACCGCTAACCAGAAGGTTGGCAGTTCAAACCCACCAGCCACTCCGTGGAAGAAACATGGGACAATCTACTTCCATAAAGATTTACCACCTGAGAAACCCAATGGGGATTGTTGAGTTGGAATTGACTCGATAACAGTGGGTTTGGTTTTTGGTAACTACCCCTGAAGACAAATAAGCCAAATATGTAGGTGTTATTGTTTTATGATGGGGCAAGAGATGCTTGAATTCTTCCAATCAATAACAAGACACAAAAGTTCAAAGCCAGTATGTAAGTGAATGACAGAGATGTCAGGAGGCTATGTCTCCCTTATACAAAGGTGTTGGATAACTGATAACGCTTCCAGGTGGCAGATGCTTAGAATTGAAAATACAGAAGTCCTTGTTAACCTTGAGGACTAGGTTCCTGAAAACCCAGTGCTAGAAGAATCTACTGCTGAGAAACTTAAGGCTATGTGGAGAACAAACAGGATTAGGAGTTCCAGAGTAGCAACCATACCTATGAAACTGTGTTCGGTAGAATAAAATTAAGAAATAGAAAATACCACTTTATATTATCTCAAATTAGTAATAATGAATACTATACAATTAATTTTCACTTACCATTAAGCAAATGGCAAATTCATTTACTGAATTAGCCCAGTAATTCCACTTCTAGAAATTCATCCTCTAGAAGCACCTGCACAAACATTCAAAGCTGATGCAGTTCTGTCTGTAAAAGTGAAAACTGGAAACACCTCAAATTCTACCAATTGAGGACTAGTTTAATGAATTATGGTGTATTCAACCGGTGGAATACTATGTAGTTGTTAAAAACAATGCAAGCTCTCTATATATCTACAGGGAAAATTGTCCATGACATATGAAGTGAAATATGTAACCAGAAAAACAGATTTAGTATGATTCCATTTTTACAAATAAAGAAAAAAAAAAAAAGTGTTTTCATTGACATAGAACAAAATCTGGAACTAACATTGTGATAGTTGAAGATGTGTCAACTTGGCTGGACTTCACTTGTGAGTGGTGGTTCCCATGATGGATCACATGACTGCGTCCTAAG